>NC_133392.1:2787500-2950000 GCF_047511655.1 Castor canadensis
ACCACAGGTGTAGGTACTCTGATCGTGAAGGAGGCCACTGTGGGGGACTGGGCTCTGTGTGTCGGTAAAAGAATTTACCAAGATAAGCAGGTAGGAGAAGCAAGACGTTTACCAGGACACAGAGAGGTAGGGGGCAGCTGAGCACAGGGAGTGCTGCTGCTATTGCTCTGGTATGAGGGTTGGGCAGGATTATTTATGGAAAACAAAGAGACAGAGTGTGAGGCCCTCCTCAACAGGAGGTGGGCAGGTTCAAAAGGAAGTTAAGATTTATTGGGGTCTGCAGAGATGGGAATGGTCAGTCCTGGAAAACTAAGTTGTGTATCATTAACTCAGACACTGGGCTACTTGTCATCAGCTTCTCTCACATGTCAGGCAGGGCCAGTTCTTGGCCTTGGAAGGTCAGAGAGAGGCTGATATTTTCTGTGGGCTCCAGGGGCTGTGGTCAGCAAGACCCTACTGAGTGTCACAAGCCATCCTCTTGTGACAATCCAGGATGTGATTCCTTATCAATACCCAAGGCATGGTTCCCAGCCATCAGATGTCCTAACAACCTGCCCAGTCCTCATCAACCACCCTGGGCAAAAAGCAAGACTCTATCTGAAAAATACCTTTTAGGGCTGACAGGGTGTCTAGCAAGTGTGAGACCCCCAAGTCCAAACCCAATACCACCAAGAAATAAAAAACTAAAGAAAGATTGGCAGAAAGAATGTCATCTCCTCCTTTTACTTCTGCCCGTCCTCCCCATCTCACCAACCCAGGCAACCCTAAGGCCCCTGGCTTCTGACACATCTTCCTTGGAACCTGTGATGGTTTGGGGCTTTTTCTTCCAAATGAATAAATGTCTGCTTTAGTTCCACTTTTGTCCTGAACAAGCAGCAGTATACTGCATGCCTCTCTCCTGGGCCTTTTCTTTGTACTTAAGGTCCTTGGGATCTTTCCTAGTCACCACGGGCAGCGAGAGAACTCTCGCTCCTGGCTTGGGTGTCAGTGGTCACCAGCCCCTCCCATGTACCAGCATTTCAGTTGTTTCCAGTGTCTTATTCGCTACAATGTTGTTGCAATAACAACCTTACAAGCATGTATTTTTATATTTGGAAGCCTGCATCTGAGTAAATGAGGACTCAAGATGGCTAAGCCAAAAGGAGGACAGAATGTAGCTTTTCTAGCTGTCACCAGATGCTTTCCCATCACCATTAAGGAACCTGCATTCCTTAATGCAGTGCACGAGGTCACCTGCTCCCCTGGCCAGCTCAGCACCGAACCGGGGTTTATTTTAAAGATTTGTGGATCGGTTATGTCAGAAATGTCATCTCAGTGTAGTTTAAATTAGCATTTGCTTCAAGGTAAGATTGAAACATTTTCACCTTATGGACAACAATCCACACCTCCAGCCCTACAGTGGGTTGTCTCTGGCCGTTCCTGACCTGTTTGAAAATATTTCCCGTCTTGCAAGATGCAGATTGCAGGACGTGAGCATCTGTGTTTTATCATGTCAATAAGATGTCTGCTGATTACTGTTTTCTATCAGCCTGCTTGTTGAATTATGACAGACCTTTGGGTATCCAAAGAGAACACAGCACACATGCTCCCCTTAGACCTATTAACCATCACTAGTAACGGTTTTCTAATATCAAACAAACACATTAAGATCCCACTTAATATCTCATTTTCCGAACATGGCGTAGGGCTTCTTATCTCTACTTTTATCCTCAGTTTTTTTCCTTGCTATTTCATTTGGTTTGCTTAGAAGTTTTTTTTCTAGTGCCTTTCTTTTAATTCTTTCAATTTTTTTATCAAAAATATTCAAGGCCACTGTGGGCACAGCTCAAGTGGTAGAGCACTTGCCTAGCAAGCACAAGACCCAGAGTTCAAATCCCAGTACTGCTTAGAAAAGTATTTAAGATTACTAGTTTTCCTCCTTTTAAATACATACCACAATTCTAATACGCAGTCTTCTCATTATTGTTATTTATGAATTCTGTGCTTTGGGATTGTGTTCCTCTCCATTCAAGTTTCAATAGGATTTTTAATGTTTTTTTCTTTTCTTTTCTTTTCTTTTTCTTTTTTGGTTTAAACTCAAGGCTTGCTAGGCAGGTGCTCTACCACTTGAGCCATGCCCCCAGCCCTTTTATAATGAGGGGTTTTTTCAAGATAGGGTCTCATGAACTATTTGCCTGGGCTGACCTTAAATTGTGATCCTCCTGATCTCTGCCTCCTGAATAGCTGGGATTACAGGTGTGAGCCACAGGCACCTGGCTTAATTTTTTAATGGGAGGGCCTTTTCTTATTTTGTTACTACTTCTATCTGTATTTCTTTATGATCAGAGACTGTGGTGCTATCCCTACTCCATGGAACTCACTAATATTTCCTTTGTGAAACATTAATAGATGGTGAAGGTTTGCTGATTTTGCTGTGTTTTAACGTGAATGTGCGTGGACAGTTGTCATGGTGTTAAAAACGGTGTATCCATGGTCCACATACACCCCAGCCTTGACCCGTTTCTCAGCTGAAGACCATTTGGGACGTTCCCACTTTCTACTGAGTCATGTTGCTATAACCATTGGTGTTACAGTGGCGTGTGTTTCTTTTCCTCTTGGCTAGGTACATGAGAGATTTCCCGGTCTGATTGGGAACATATGTTTGATTTTTTTATGGACCCACCAAACAATTTTCCAAAAGAACTGCACAAACCAATGGGTGGTTCTGACCCAGGACAGGAGCTCCCCTCGAGGAACTGGCGTTGCTTTGCCGTTGCGCGTTGGGCCTGGAGTGTGTGCTGTCACTATAACCCGTGTTTCCCTCATTACCCCCCGGCCTTATCAGTGTTCCCATTCTCATTGATTCTCCTGTGATTGTTGTGATGAAATGTCTGCTCAGACCCTCAGCGTATTTTTAATCAGCTTCTTTTTTGGGTGTTAGTGAGTTGTGACAGTTACTTACACATTCTGAATGCAGCACTTTGGTCAATTATGTGACTTGCAAACATGTTCTCTCAGATGGTTTTCTTAACAGTGTCTTTTGAAGTTTTGATAAAGTCCAATTTCTCACGTTTTTTCACATTTCATTTCAGAAGTCATAAAGACCTTTCTTTCAAAACATCGTCTAAGCTGGGCATGGTGGCTCATGCCTGTAATCTAGCTACTCAGGAAGTAAAGCCCAGAAGGACTGAGGTTCAAGACCAGCCCAAGAAAAAAGTTAGTGAGACACCATCTTAATGAATAAGCTGGCATGGTGAGACATACCTGTCACCTCAGCTACACAGGAGGAACACAGTCCCAGGCCTGCCTGTAGAAAACTGAGAGACCCTAAGCCAAAAACAACTAAAGCAAAAAGACCTGGGTTCATGCCCAAGTGGTAGAGCACCTGCTTAGCAAGTGTGAGGCCCTGAGTTCAATCCCCAATACCATCAAATAGAAAACAAACAAAAATCAAAGACTTCTAGCGAGTTTAGAGTTTAAACGTTTAGGTTTAGGTGTGCAGTCCATTTTGAGTTAATTTTTGTTACTGGATTAAGAAGGGACCTGAATTCATCATTCTGCATGTGAACCTCCCATTGTTCCAGCCCCGTTTGCTGAAGTGCTGTGTTACTTATCCCTTACAGTTGTGCTGTGCGTGCTGCAGTTGTGGCTTATTCTTTAACTGATGTCTTTCACTTGCTCTTTCTTCTCCATTTCATTTCTTTCAATATTTACAAGTTTGTGTTTTGTTCTAGAGTTTATGTTGTATTGCACTTTTTTTCCAACGGTCTTACTTAAATTCGCTCATGCGATTTTTTACTATTGGTTTTAAGAGTTTCTTACTTGTCACCATTGCCCATAAACCCATCAATGGGATCATTCCACTTTCCTTGCTCCCCCTTAATCCTCCCTACTTTATCTGCATGGCACACACACAAAAGACATGTGTCCCTGTCCCTGCCTCTCTCTCTCTCTCTCTCTCTCTCTCTCGCCTTAGATCCTTACCTATTTAATATCAATATTAAATGTACCATTGAGTCCCAGGTGTCTTTGTTGGGAAGTCTCTGCAGTCACCTCTCTTAGTGAATCCCTCGAGAACGCTCGTGCATTCAAACTGTCTTATGAGCTCTGACATCTGAAAGACACTCAGCCGACATATAGTCCTTGGCTCAAATTTTCTTTCTCTGAGTTCTTGACAAGTCCTGCTGCACTGATGGGCGTCCTAGCTAAGTCCAAGTCTACCTCTGTTTCTCTGGTCCTTGCAAGTGGTTTACCTAACAGGTAAACCACCTAACAGGTAAACTGGGTGCATATAGGAGTCAAGGCTTCAACGCTGGATTCCCCTGGCACCCAGCAGTCCATATAACTATGCAGATTCAGGTCTCCACTACTGGAAATCTTTCCTTATGTTAAATTCTTCTTAGATACCCTTTATTTTTATTTTATTTTATTTTTAGCAGTAGTGGGGTTTGAACTTAGGGTCTCACACTTGCTAGACAGGTACCCTACCACTTTAGTCACCCCACCAGCCCTGTTCTGCATTGATTATTTTTGAGATAGTCTTGCTTTATGCCTGGGCTGGCCTAGACTGTGATCCTCCTGTGTGTACTTCTTGAGTAGCTGGGATTACAGACGTGCACCACAGCCACTGGTTGAGATGGGGTTTTATGACCTTTTCCCCAGTCTGGCCTCAAATCAAGATCCTCCTGATCTATGCCTCCTGAGTGTTCAGGATGAGACTTTTGTTGTTTTGTTGACCTGCCTGTGTGTGCAAAGCCATCTAGCCCACTTGGGCTCCGCTTTCCTAAGGACTCTTCACTTCCTTCCTTGGGCTCATTTCCACATTTTAAGTGCATCTTTATTCTATTTCCACTCTAATGTATTTTATAGGCGCCTTGTGTATCCAACTCCCTTCTGCTGTGTTTTTGGTGTCTTCTTCCCTTTACTTTCTGATTCATCTCTCCTTTCATCCTCCTTCCTCATCCATTTCTGTTCTTGGTGTTTGAACCTCTGATTCAAAGTGTTTCTTCCCATCTCTGAGTGCTTGTTTAAAATATCTCATTTAATTTTGAGTGAAACTGCAGTTTTCCTCTACTTTGCAGGGGGCCAACATGTCTGAAGTCACAGTTTTGTTCTTTTCCCTGCCATTTTGTGTAGAGGAAGTCAGTATGCACCTCTGCTGGAAGGTCCAGAGGGCTGGGCCCAGGACTAATGCAGGTCCCTCCTGCTCCTCCTCAGGCAGCAGAGCCTGGGCTCTGTCCTGACTGCATCGTGTCTCAACTTTTTTGTGTTTGGAGGTGGCAGTGGGAAGAAGGAGGGTATTTATTTCAGGATCCCAGTGTGCCCCACTTTTCTCTCTGTTCACTGAGAAGTACCTGGGGGTTCCCTCCCTCTGTGTGAACCCCACTCTCCCCAAAGTTCCACCTTTTCCAGGAAGTGTCTCCCACCCAGTGAGCATGTTCAAGTCTCTCCCTTACAGGCAAACCTTTAAGGCTTTGGTCTAGGAGAAAAGAGGGTTTCCTTCCTTGTAGTAACTTCACCTTCCCAGCAGTGGCCATCGCCCATTCCAGACCCCTTGGGCCTCTGCAGCTCCTGTGAGCCACGTGGGCTGCACCTGCTCCATGAAAGCTGAAGACACCAGTTTCACAGTTTCCTTTGTTGTTCTTAGTCCTCTTCCTTTTACAGGAAAGACTGAAGTTTTGTATTTATGCTGTTGCCATTAACTCACTTATAAATTTCGTTTTCAAAGTACCACTCATGCTAGAAAAGACACCATGCATTTATCACAGACGGTCGTCCCTCTGACTTCCCTTCCTCCCTCCATGGGACACACCAGCTGCACAGTGTCCCCGTGTCTGCCACTCCTGCCTCCCATCGCATCCCCACTGGCTAAACCAGGAGTGGCTTTCAAAGTGACCGTGCCCTCTGTGAGGCATTTCCTGGGCACAGAGAACGGCTGTGGCTCCCTTTTCTGCTCCTCTGCCTTTTCTCCCCTGGCTCTCTCTCAGGGGTCACCTGGTTTCTTCCATGAACACAGCTGGGGCCAAACATGAGCCCCCAGGATAACCACCAGCCCCAGCGCCAGGCACAGCTAGCAGGCCAGGCCACTCCAGCCTCTGGGGAAATCAGAAGAAGACCACCCCCCCCACAACTGAGGTAGGCACATGAAGGAGTGACTGTACCAAACCCAGGTCCCCAACACACTCACCTGGGCTCAGCACCACCTAAGACTTGATATTAAGCTTGTGTGTGCATCTTCACAAAGGGACAAAAATGGAGCTGAGCTGAGGTTAACTTGTTCATCTGTAAAAGAAGGAAGCATGGCACGGTGAGCCCCTGGCATCTGATCTCTCACCAGCCCCAACCCTGGCAGACAACAGCTGTCACATTCCTCCATCCACCTCTCCAGCATGTTCAGAAAGGTGGCAGGTGAGGCCCCAAGAGCAGCCGCAGGTTCGAATCTAGACCTTGGGCTCTGGAGCTACTCAAGTTTATTTTAGCAAAACTGAGCCCTGCTTGCAACACAGCAAGATGCAGAGAAAGTCCGAACTGATTCAGGGTGGTAAACTCAAATACGTCCATGCATCATGGTGGATTTTGATGGAGGAACACTAAACAGTGGCAAAACTCACCAGAGTTGCATGCCGAGGTATTTAGCCTCTCTTCCAATGGGTAGATAGCCTTGTGAGAACCACAGGTGCAAATGCTTCCCCCACTCCGTAGCTTGCATTTTACCTTCTTAATGGTCCACTTTGAAGAAGTTCTTCATTACAGCAGAGTCTAATTTCTACATCATGTCCTTGATGGATGGAATGCCCTTATTTTTTAAATTTTGCCTTTCACATTTAACTCAACATGTTGGCTGCCATTTGTTTTGTTTATGTTGTCAAGCAATGTGGAAATTCTTTTTCCCAAGGGACATCCAGTTGACCCCATATTGCTCACTGAAAAGAAACCCTTCATGCTCCAAAGTGTCACTATCAAATTAAATCAAGTACTCAAGGACATGTCAGTCTGTTCTTGGACTCTATCCTTTTATTCTAGCCAGTATTTTTGCAAATGGAAAAGACTTTTGACTGTACTTTCTAACCATTTACCAACAGTAGGGAAATTCAAATAATACATATACTAGAAACAATCATTTCTTTATAGATTTAGGACTTTTTTGTGAACACGAATGTGTCATCTCCAAAAAATAACAGTCTTGATTTTTTCCTTCTCACTGTTATAAATGTTATTTACTTTTCTTTTCTAAGGCATGGACTATGACACTCTAGTGCAACACTAAATACCAAAAAAAGAACATTCTTCCATGTGAAGCAGACTTGGGAGGGGTGGAGAGGACTGAAGAGGCAAAATCACTGGAGTTGTAATGCACGTGTGCATGGGGACAACACAAGGATCTCCCTGTGTAGCGACTTTATCTCAAACTAGCAAAACGTCATGTTTCTCATTATATCTTTCATGTTTTTTCTTCTGCAAAATTGGAGAACAGGAGGGCGACAGGTTCTGCCTGGAGGAGGTGGCCGGGGAAGGGGCAGGAAGGTGAACCTGGCACAGAAAGTGTGTGCACATGTGTGTAAATGCACAAACGATACCTGCTGGAACTGTACCAGGAATCAGGGGAGGGAATGAGGGAAAGAAGTGGAAAAGAGAGGCAAAGATGATATATTTGATACATTGTGAAAACCTTTGTAAATGCTACAATGTTCCCCCACCCAGCACAAGGATAGAAAAGAAAAAGGACATCCTTGCTTTTTCCAGTCTTGGAGGAACAGACTTGACTCTTTCAGCATTTGATATGATGAGGTTTGTGGTTATCAAGTTAATCTATGTATATATCTTTACTGCCTTCTTTAAGTTGTTATCAAAGGCCTTTTCCTTTCATCTGGTGGAATACCTTGAGCTTTCTTTCTTCTTCAGGTAATATACTGAATTATAGATTTCCTTCCTAATGTTGCACCTATCTTCTACTCCAAACCAATGCAGCTCACACAGGATATATTACTTCTCTTCTGCTTTGCTTAGGGTTTTTAAATCTGTGCTTGTGAGTGACACCAACCTCAGTTTTTCTTTCCTGTAATATCCTTGTCAAATCTCAATTTTCACATTATTTGGCTTCTATGAAAGAAATTTTGAAGCATTTCTCTTCCTGCTCCCTGGACAATCATATGCAGGCAGAGGCGATCCTTCCCTGAGATCTGATAGAACCTGCTGCTCTCAACACGGAGCGGGGACTGTGGGTGTACTGTGTGTGTAGAAATACAATCATAAATTTGACAAATTTAATGCTGAAAGGAATATTCTGACTTTCTACTTTTTCTTGGGTTGATTTTTAAACAAGCATTTCCAGGATTTTTTTTAATCACAATGTTCAAATTTATTTCCATAGAATTGCTCCTAGTGAATGTCCTCTTATGATTTTTTTTTTTTTTGGTTGTGGCACTGGGGTTTGAACTCATGGCCTCACACTTGCTAGGCAGGTGCTCTACCACTTGAGCCACATCGCCAGTCTTTTTCTGATTTGGTTATTTTTCAGACAGGGTCTCATTCTTTTTGCCTAGGTTAGCCTGGGATTGTGATCCTCCTACCTATGCCTCCTATATACTGGACTTGCTAACATTCACTACCACACCTGGCTGGTATATTGAGGAGGGATCTCCATAACTTCTTGCCCAGATAGCCTCAAATCTCCATCCTCCCATACTCCACCTCCCAAGTACCTGGGATTAGAGACATATATCACCACTCTCAGCCCCAAGTGGCAATGCTTACTTCTGTGGTTCTATTTTCTTGCTCTCACAAGATTTTCTCAATTTTCAAAGAATCAGCTTTGGATTTGTAAAATCTCTGTTTTACATTTTCTTTCTACTTCATTAATTTATATTCTTAGCAAAATTGTTTCCATATTTCTACTTTCTCATGTTTAACTTGATTCTTTAGGGTAACATTAATTAACAGCTTTTTCCTGATGCATGCATTTACCTTTCCTTCTCACTAGGATCCTTTAGCTCCATTTGCCATGGTTTAATTTGTATGCCTTTGAGTTTATGTGTTTTAACATTCTGCATCCATTAAAATTCTTGACATTTTTCTCATAAATGTCCTTTTAAAAATACTGACATGTCCACCTTTCTCCTTCTCCTAATTTCTGTCTGTATCCCTGAAGTCCATTTGGGGTCACTATTTTTCTGCCGGGAAGACAAGTTTGTTTCTTTTACTGTTGCCTCTTCTGACCTTCTGTTCATCTCAAAAATCTTTATTTGCTTCAGTTTTTTTGGAGACAAGGCCTTGCTATGTAGTTCAGGTTGGTCTCAAACTTATGATCCCCCTGTCTCAGCCTCCCAAGTGCTGGGATTACAGGTGTGACCACTGTGCCTCAGAAAGGTTCACTTTCCTTTCTGAGAGAAATCATTATAGCATGTAGAATTCTAAATGAGCAGCTATTTCCTTCCACACTTTAAACTTGTCTTTTGCTACCATTTGATTGAAGAGTCAGCTGTCTCTGAAGGTAACATAGGGGTTGGGTTTTGTTTGTTTGTCTTAATTTGCTTTGCTTTGCCCTCCTTTAAGATTTTTTTCTCTGCCTTCAATTTCAGTGGTTTTACCACCATTTGGTTGGAAGGGGGGTGGTTTCTTGGTATTTATCCCAAATTTTATAATGTTCCTTTACTGCCCTTTTATTCTTACCTTTTCTTTCCTTCATTTCCTTTTTCTTTTTTTGTGGTACTGGGATTTGAACTCAGAGCTTCATGCTTGTTAGGCAGGCACTCTACCACTTGAGCCACACCCCCAGCCCTCATCTTCAGAGCTCTAGGTTAGTATATTAAGATGGATGAGGAGAATTGGTCTCCAGTAGTGGTGTGGACGTTACCTGCAGGGTAACTGATCTTCACCTTGTCTACTTTGTTAACTCAGCCACTCAGTGGTTGATTTTAGTTACTGCATGCTTCAGTTGCAGAATTTCATACAGTTCCCAATTATTTACCAATCTCCTCTCTTATTCATACAAATGTGTTAACCACAGCTATTTTAAATTTTGTGCTAATGACCCCTAACTTCATGTCCGGTGATTCTGCTTCCTGGACACCATGTTCATCTGCTTTGCTTCCCTGTGTTTTTCTGATTCCTGGTTATGCCTTGTTTAAAGAAATGCAATACTTGACATATGAAAAACAGTAAGATGACTTGAGGATTTTGGTAGCATGTCCTCCTCCAGAAAGTATGCGCCTTTGCTTCTCTTTTAGTAGCTAAACTAGAGCACTGGCCTTCATACACACCCTCATCCAAACAGGGACGGGGGAGATTGGCCTGCCCTGCCCTCTGTCTCTAGCTCTCTCCTTTTCCATGTTAAGGCTTTGAGGTCCCAAACCAATGCCTGAGGTTGCTGGCATATGTGAAACTGCCATGGCGTCTTGTGTTATGCTTTCTGTCTGCCCTAACTCTTCTTTGCTCCTTTCTTTCTCTGCCATATTTTAGATTTATTGGTTTTTACTTCTCCATTTGTTATCTCAATTAGCTCAATAGTTACAATTCTTTTTGTGCTTCTCCTAGAGGTTATAATTTGCATCCTTTAGTCATTCAAGCTTCAGCTCTTCATTCCCCAGTGCCTGCTGGAAACCTGTTCCACTTCTCAGCCACTCAGCTACCACTCTCAAAACCTGAAGGCACTGCCAGGGCAAAACCCAGCACAGACAAGAGGTTGATATATGTGTGCTACTGTCTTGTCCCCCACAGGCTCTCCAGTGACTACAGGCAGAGTTTTCAGGTTCATTGTCTGACTCTTCTAGCTGCTCCTGGTGGAGGGCTGGCCTGAGCCTCCCGCTCTGCTTACAATCAACAGCTGTGGGAATGTGGGAGTCGTCATCTTGGTTGTTGGGTGATTCATCTCCAGTTTTTGAGTCTTTAAGTACCAATAGAGACCACGCACCATGGAGTCTTGGCATCCATCTTCCCGGATGCCATGGTGGTCTAGGGACTTCACAATTGCAGTTTTACTGGATTTTCATGATGAGTGTTGGGATAGTGTCATAACCTCAGTCCCCAGGTAGGAAGTAAGACACACAGAGAAGAAGTAAAAGCAAGCAGTTGGCAAGGTCTCCGACACAGCGGGGTGTGGCAGAAATGAGCTCGTAGAAGCCGGTGACAAGTAGCATCCCCATGGCTGTGGCTACAGGCTTTGGAAATCACAGACCCCAGAGTGATGAGGCAGATGGGAAAGGGCAGAATGTGGTCAGAGACTTGAATGTGTGCACTTGCCAGGGGGAAAGAGCCATAGGGAGAGGTATTTTCTGATCAGCTTATGACTGGAGCAGCACAAATGCACTTCAGTAGGGGAGATCCTCCCCTAATAACGAAACCTCACAGAGAGAGAATGGTGCCAGCATAATTCTGCTTGGAGTCAATAAAGCCATCTGTATCTGGGTTGAATTCTGTAATGCTCCCTCAGGGAGACTGAAACCCCTCCAGTGACAAAACTGCCAGCCCTTAGTGTGGGGTTGACTGACTATTTCTTTCATCTGTTACCAATGAAGGAGGACAGGGAACCCCAGATGAAGGAGAAAACAGCCACCATGGCAGCTGCAGAGTATCCAGCAAAGCAGCCCACATCCGCCACCAAGAGGTCCACTCCATCCCATGACAGGTGCATATGCTCTTTCCTCATGCACCAGCAGCAACAGCCTGGAGAGGGGCAGGTTCCCAGGATGCATTGCTTTCTCCTCCTCAACCCTATAGAAACCTCAGTGTTAGGAACTGGGCACAGTGCCAGCAGGGAAGCCATTCCAGGGCATGCGACACCTGCCTCCCATCCTCCAAGCTAGTGCATAAGATGACTCAGGCCCCAAGAGAAAGGGGAAATACGAAAAGTGACATTAGCAAGGATGCCACCGTGGCCACCCTAAAAACCTACATTTCAAATTTGCCTGGAAGAATCATAAACTGAAATTACATGCAACATTTTACCAGAATGAACAATTGGAAAATGCGTCCTATCAACTTTCCATTAACATAAAACACAGAGGGCCAGAAGCTGTAATCACTGTCAGTTACCCCAGCTCCTGTGACCACAGTGCAGAGAGGAGCCATTGTCCTCAGGTAAGACCGAGAGCTGGAGAGAGCTGGGCAAGGAGACCGGTTGCTGCATTTGCATGTGTTTTTTCTCCCAGGGTTGTCCTGGAAGCTTCGTCCCCAGTGTGATGAGTGGAGATGGTTGAGAGGGGCATGAACACCACAGGAAAGGACAATGCCAGTCTTGGAGGGGTGGTGATTTAGACCTCGTGTGACTGGATTATTTCTTGCAAGAGTGACTGACTTGCTCTAAGGCAAGGCCACCCATTTGCTTGACCTCTTCTGTAATGGCCACTTCCCTGCCCACTTCTCTGCCATGTGGTGGTGCTGCCAGGGAGTCCTCACCATGCTCTTTGAGCCTCTTTACCATGCCCAGCTCCAGGGATTTTGTCACAGCCACACAAAATGGACATAGACATCAGTCAAGTCCTGCTCTCTACCACTGGTGAGTCAGCCTCCCACAACACACCTTCAGGAAGGATGTAGCCTATACCAGAGTCTGAGGAGGTCATCCCTGTGGATGGAAAGGGAGGAAGTCAGACGGAGATCAGAGATCGTAAGAGACTGGAAGGAATCAGCACTTACATATAGCTTGCATTTCATTTCAAACCTCTGTCTTCTCTTGTCTCTGACCCAGGGTGCTTGAGCATCTGCTTCAGAGAATTTACATCCCAGGCAGTCGGATGTTTGTCAAACGTCCATAGTTACTCTGTACACACAAAGCTGGGTGGGGGTTGGAGCTCTGCCAACAGAATTGCTAATGGTGCCTCTGCCTCCCAGCCCACCATGGGGAGGGTCATCCCTCCACCTGATATGGCTGCCCCCCAGCGGACAGCAGAAAGTGGTGTCGCTGCTCAAATGAAGTAAGCAGGCTGATTGAAACCAAAAATTGAAACAACCAACCAATGCTTGCCTGCTTTTCACCCACCAACACAAGCAAACAAACAGCATCACCAACACAATTTAAAGGCTGTTTGCAAGAATAGCAACAAAAAGAAACTTCCCCCCAACCAGACAACAAAATGGGCCTTTGTACCTTTGTTTCTGGGCTATTGTTTCCCTTGGGTGGATCCGTAAAGACTATTTCAGGAAAGACTCTGCTAGTGTGGTCAGACAGCAGTGCTTTTCCACCATTTTACTGGCTGGAAGGTTACTCAGAAGCCACTGTGTGACAAGGACCATGGTCACCAGAGCAAATGGCATCACCCATCTACCTTCCATCTCTGCTCATGCAGCCAGGAAAGGAGGGAGCTGCCCTGTGGGTGAAGGGGAGCTGTAAGGTGTCCTCTTGTGTCTCAGAAGGGGCTTACAAGGAAGAGGAAGCAGATGCCTCAGGACTGTGCACAGCCATTTGCAGCCTAGGTGAGGCCCAGGGCACTGGCAGAGCCAAGTTCAGAATTGTACCCTCAATGGTCACAGATCACAGACTGCATGGTGCTGCCTTTCTTCAGCTCCCTCCCACATCCCCTCTGCCTTTTTCCCAACTGTCCACTGGGATTCTTTCCTCCCTCCCCCCACGGAGGCAAAGGAAGGAGAACCGGGTAGAGGCCTGTGGGTGGGACCACTGGCTCCTCCCAGCTGGACTGCTCTTGGGACCCCCTTCCACTGGGAGGACAGTGACCTCTCTGGCCCATGACCTGAATTGACACACCAGCTGCATGAGCTTACTTTTAACCCCACAGGTGCACAAATCCCCATCTATTCGCCATGTCTGCAGCTTCTACAGAGATTCCCACAGCTCAAAGCAGTCTTGAAAGGATAAGGGCCAACACAGGAGGCAGGGCTTCACCTGTGTCTGCTGGAGTGCAGACAGCCCCTAGTTCTCACTCCCAGCCAGGCTGGCACGCACAGCACACGGACCTGCGAGAGCCCACAGCCCATCTGGCTCAGGCTGTCCAGGACAAGCTCGCTCATCAGTGCTAGAAGTCAGGAGCCCCAGAAACAGAGAAGCAGCTGGACAGGAGTTTCCAGGTGGCTGTGGTCATCCCTACCCTGTCGAGTCTCTACCTACAAACCTGCTGAGTCTGGGTGAGATGCTCAGCCCCTGGGAACTTGGTCTGGCAAGTGTTGATTTAATGAGCCACACCCCTTTATGGGAACCACTTTGTGGATGCCATCCTGGGGGACTTATCTAAAATAACTCGGGTTTCTCAGCTCCTGGGGGGGGGGGGAGAGGGCAGTCTGGGGGGATGGGCACTAGTGTTCCCCCTGAGGGATGATGAACCCAACCCTCTGAAGTCCCTCCTCACTCAGGAGCAAGCTTCCCTGGAGCCGAAGGCAGGGGGACACAGCAGGTCCCAAATGCCTCTCTGGCTGTGCTGAGGCAGCGTCCAGCACTGCCCACTTCTCTGGGACTCTTCCAGAGAGAGTGTGTATCTACAAGCTTCTTCGTGTCAAGTAAAAGATTTCAGAAAAGTCAAATTGGGCCTGGTCAAGTGAATTTGGGCTTTTTGAAAAGAGCCTTCCAATAATTCAACCCTAAATAGCAGTTCAGAGCTAGAAAAAAAATAACTTTGAAATGTGTACTGAATCTTCATAAAACTGCTTACAAGTACTTTTAAATTAGTTCTCCCTGAAGCATGAACAGAAATTTCACAAAATGCAGGGGTCAGGACCTCTGACCTCAGTGAATTCCTTTTGCTCATTGTTGTGCTGGGTGGGATACAATGTGGCATTTACAAAAGCTCTTACAATATATCAAATGCATCATATTTGAATTCACCCCTCCACCGCTCTCCTTCATCCCCCTTCCCCTCAGTGAACTCTTTCTTGCTATCCTGACATCCTCCTCTTCCTTCCCTGGCCATCACTCAGTCAAGAATTTAGTGGGGCCTGGGGCCATCACTGCCTCCCACAGGGACAGGAAGCTGATGGGAAGGAAGCCTAATGAGGCACAGATAGGGAAAATCTTGCAAACCACCCCAGGACTGCTGCAGCTGCCACACCTTCCCTTTTCTCCTGCAAAAGTAGGGGCTGTGTTCTCCTTCACCCCAACTTGAAACTCCCCCCTCCCCACCAGACCAGAGCTCCAGCGTGCCAGTTGCTCAAGGGCCAGTCAGCCATCAGGCGCCATTTTTTTCCCCATTTTCCCTAGCACTTTAGATTTTTTTGTCTGACATAACACATGCTTCCAAGGGACAATCTAAACAACCAGGTCCCCTGAACTGCGTGCAGAAAACACGTTAGTGCCAAAAGGCTGGCTTCATCTGTCAAGGGGGTGACATTTAAAAACAAAGCCGGAGAGGAGGCTGTTAAGGAAATGAAGAGGTGTTCTGTGAGGCAGAACTCGTGCTGTTAACACTCTGCTAAGACCCCATGGGCTGCCAGGAGAGGCCATGGTACAACGCAGAAACGAACAAGCTCCCACCCTCAGAGACTCCACAGTAACCTTCGTCCCCCCTCTGCTGTCCATCCAGGGGGTGTGCAGGGCAGCCAGAGCCATGGGCATGGGCACCCATAGTCCCCGGCCAGGACTGGTCACATGGCCAAGTCTAACTCACAGGCTAGATAAGCGCAGTTCTCCTGAGTGCCCGAAGGAGAGCCACCCTGAATGCTGGGGAACAGCACTAAGTCCTGTACTAGCTGCTGCCATCTTTACCCAGTTATGGACCTTAAAACCCTGACAACTGAGACTCACTAACCACTTATTTGTCACATGGGGGGCGGGGAGGCCTTCACAAACATGCCGCCTGGATCCCAGGTCAGCAGGTCTTCTTATCAGTCATCAGTATCTCCTCAAAGCTCCACGGGTGGTCGTAACAGGAAGCAGGTTTAAGGACCCCTCGAGAATTCTGCAGCCCCCTGCACACAGCGCAGCCTGACTGCACCCTCCTTTCACCCTTCACAGCTCCACACTCCAGCTCCCAACGCTGGCAGGAGGAGGGTCGGGACCAGCCACCTCCTAAAGCAGGGAATCTCTGGCTTAAGTGTGCAGACCCATCCTCCAGGCTGATCTCAGGGTCCGACCCCAAAGCAGTCACTCTAATTCCTTGGCCCAGGAATCTGCATTTCTCTCTGCTCTCTGAGGATAGAACGTGTTATTTCCAGTGGGTGGAAACCACCTGAGAGCCGGGTCCTATCGGATGGCTTCTAGTCAGTTCTGTCCTTTCTCATCTCCCCTCTCTCATTCATGACTCCTCGCAGTCACGGACACACTCCAAGTGCCAACAGGTGCCAGGCCCTGAACCATGTAGGAATTCCACAGCCTTCTCCCCTGCAGACTCCTGGGTGTTGTGAATCTTGTTTCTGTTAGATGTCAGCCAGCCCAGACAAGGTGCTTGTGATCCAGGAGTCAGTCAGTGACAAGCCATGGACTTGGGTTCCCACCTGCCAAGAGGACAGTCCTCACTGTGACAGAGGACTCGGAACAAAGATCTTTGGAATCCACAAGACCTGTGTCATTTTGAGGCAGAACATCTCATTGATGAGCAGGGTCTTCTGGGCCAGGTCTTCTTGTGTGACACACAGCACAGCAGACAGCCACATGGTGGTCAGTACTGATGTTTGGAGGTGGGTCCTTGGGATGAAAGCTGCCCAAGGTGACAAGGGCAATCTGAGCAGCTGAGTGTGAGGCAGCCTCTCCTGCAATAAGCCAGACCTGGCCCTAATAGGCTACTTTAAATTTGTCTCAGGATTTCTCCCTTTGCAAACCAAGGGAACAAGGTTAATACTTGCCTTATCGCTTCTCAGCCTTTTGGCAGAGAGCAGTGTAATATCAAGTGTGGTACCCACTGACAAGGACTGGAGAGGCAGCTCTGGCCATAATAACATTCCATAGGCTCAAATACTTGATCTTCAGAAATGTGTCCACTCACATCCTGGAGGCTGGAAATTCAAGATCAAGGTGAGGCAAGGCTGGTCTCTCCTGAGGCCTCTCCTTGGTTCGCAGGTGGTCACCTTCTCTGTGTCCTCACATGGCCTTGCCTTTGTGTGTGAGCTTCCTCTTCTCCTAAAGGCACCAGTCCTGCTAGATTAAGATCCCACCCTTCTGATCTTCTCTAATCTTAATCACCTCCTTAGAAGCCCTGTCTTCAAATTCTCTCACCCTGGGGGTTAGGACTTCAGCATAGGAACTCTACAGGGACAGAATCCGGTTCCTGACAGGAATGCTGTGAGAATTCAATGAGAATCCCCGTGGTATAATTGGCAAGTGGCTGAGAGAGGAAGAGGTCCGTGATGGTGGCTTTGTCATCTTCAGAGTGTGGCTGGAGGTTGACTCACATTACCAGGGTTGGCAACTGAGCAGAGGGCAGCCTGTCTCCAAAAGCAGGGGTCAAGGGCCACATATGTCCTTTAAGAGAGACGGCTTCCAGGTAGGGTGCAGACTGAGGTAGCCACACCCACCCCTTTGTGGCTAAGGTCTGGGGCTGGGTGGGACACCTGCTGCTGAGGTTTGGAGTCAGGGGAAACTTTAAGCCTCAGTGTACCACCACTGCCTGCCAGTTAGGAGGGACCTTCTGACCAAATCCCCTCATTAATGCGTCCAGACTCTCTTTCTCTCAAGTGCTGGTGGTAATTGCTCCTACACAGAGTTTGGGCCAAATTCTAAAAGAGGCTCTGACCATTGGTGGGTACCTGCCTGGCCTTTTGGATGAGTGACTCCGTTTGGCAATAAGGGATCATCTGGTCTGTTGAGCATTTTTGGCTCCAGTAATAAGCTGGCAGGCAACCCCACTACCAGGACTGATCCAAGTAGATGGGGTTGTAGCCCTAATGACAGCTGCACCAAGCCCGCACACTCACCTGCCTAGGGTGCCTGCAGCCAGGAACAGTGGACATCGTGCATGTTGCTGAATTTCACAGCCCATTTGTCAAGCACAGAGCAGCCTGGCCCAGACAGCACACGGAGCTCATAGGGCATCAGGAACCTCCAATAACACAGACTCAGGTTGACCATTAGGGAATCCAGCGATTTTTTGCCTTGTCCCAACTGAGCTGACAAAGCCAAGCCATGCCACAGGCCCCAAGAATTTGCAAGTTGCCTGCTTGTGGCTTGTCAGCAGCTCTGCCACTGGGTACTGGGCTTCCAGCACATGCAGAGGACAACAAAGGCTAGGGCTCAGGCAGCTCCCCTGCCCAAGGTTCCACCAAATCACCACCTGAGCCTGCACATACGTATTCCCTTCTTCCCCCAAGCCACCTGGTCCCTGATATAGAATGCTTCAAATGGAATGTTTGTACCCCACAAATTCATATGTCACAACCCCTCCATGTGATGGAGTTAGGAGGTGGGGCCTTTGGGAGGTGATTAGCTCCTGAAGGGAGAAATTGAGAGAATGGAATTAGTGTCCTTGTGAAAAAGACACAGCAAGAAGTTGACTGTGTGCAACCCAAAAGCAGGCCCTCGTAGAAGCCAGGGCCGCTGGCATCTGATCGCAGACTCCAACCTCCAGGACTCAGAAATAATTGCCTGTTGCGTAAGCTGCTCGGTCTATGGACTGTGTTCCAGCAGCCTGAACAGACCAAGTCCAAGCCTATGTTCTTGTTTGGGTCAAAGGAAGGTCACATCTGCTCTACAGAGTTCTCATTAGTCTGTCTCTGGCTGGGAGGGGTGGTGTTCGGGAAGGCACACCAGCAGCCCTCACCCACAGCAGCAATGGATGGAGTGAGCTCTCTTTTATCCATTTATTTTACCCATTTATTCTCTTCCTCCACCTCATCTTCAACAATGTGAGATGACTCCTGCAAATGACATGTTGACAGCAATGTAGAACTGAAGGTCATAGCTCTGAGGAGAAGACAGCAACATCCAAGCAGGGAGGCCCGTGTACCTCCAGGACCATGAACTCAGCCAAACTCTGAGGGTCCTGGCAACCAGAGTGAGGAAGGAAAAAGGCTGTAGCAGAGCCTTGCCAGCAAACAGCCACAGGGAGAACATTTCCAGAACCTGTTATCTCCAGCGAATATTTGAGCTTTTCATTTTCTCCCATTTGAGCTTTTAATTTTCTCCCCTTCGAAGGCACTTTTCAAGGTGTGAAAGGGATTTGCTCACAGAGAGTGAAGCAAGTCCGTATGACAGAGAAGAAAAGAAAAGAGCTACTCAGACTCTGCCCTCCAGCCACGTCAGCCAGTTGCAGACAGGAGACCAGGAGAGCCTGGGAGGTAGAGAAGGAGGTGACATGGCCCTGACCCCTGCAGCTTACGCTGGGAATATCACCCTCTGTGAATATTTCTGAGCAACAGGCATGCATAGGGTTGGGACAGAGGAGCTTCATCCTGCTCATTCTCCCCTCCTCTGAGCCTCTAGAGCCTGAAGAGGCCCGGAGAGGCTGGCACAGAGATCTCCTCTCTCAGATAGAAATGCTGGCGTGGACACAGGGACCGAGCACATGTCCACTGTTTCATACATACCCAGGAACTGTTCTGTCAAGGACTTCAGAAACAATCCGTTACTATGAAATGTTACGTAAATCCTTGAGTGGAAAATGTCCCCAGCACTCACTCTGTTTGTGACAATCACAGCAAACCAGACAGAGGTCCAGTCCCTGTTGATGGGGCCCATTGTAGCTGGTGTGGCCACCGTCAGCGCTCACTTCACAGATGGCCAGGCAGGGAACAAATGCCCTCTTGGCCCTAATGTACAGCACATGGGGACAGACATGAACTGAAGTCATTGGAATCATAGTAAAAGGACTCAGTCCAAGGATGTTAGACGTGCTTTGACAAACATCTCTGTGTTTTTGTCTCTCAGCACACATGGGCACAGGGCGTCTCTCTGTCAGCCCACCTGCCACACCAATGCAATGGGGGCCAAGGAGGCAGAAGGAGGACCCATCTCACCACCAGGCTCCAGCAATGACATGACCCCAGGTGTTGCTTATTGTCATGATGCATTGTGACAGTGTCTCACCACAGCCCTCTACAGAGCCAGTATCCCCTGTGATTATGCTGCCCAGAACCTCAGCCCTCACCCTCTAGCAGCTCTGGTGCATTCCCACCTGGTTAGTCCACCCAGCACTTTCCTTGCTGATTTTCACAGCCCACCTACTTCCACCATGATCACATGCCACCAGTTTTCTTATCTATCCAGACATCATTTTGGTGGGATTCCCTTTCCCAAATAAAGTCTCCAAGCCAGGCATAGTGTACATGCCTTTAATCCTAGCTACTTGGGAGGCAGAGGCAGCCTTAGCAAAGTTAGGGAGACCCTATCTTAAAAACAAAATACAAACGAAAGGGCTGTGGTGTAACTCCAGTGGAAAAGCACTTGCCCAGCATGTGCAAACCTCTGCTCACAGGACCACACAGAGTTTCCTGATGTGCAGCCTCCAGGCCTGGCCTCTCCCGTAAATGCCTGCTGGTACAACCTAGCATTTAAATCCCACCCACCCTCCATGTCCAGCAGTATGGCAGAATGAGGACCTTAATTGCCCCCATCAATGGAAACAAGTTAAATGGTGCACACACGCTGTGTTATTTTAACATGTTATCTTTATGAAGACAAAGTGAAATGTGAGCAGAGATCCTGGAGGGAAAGCATGCCACTGTGGCCAGAGGTTTCTGCAGAGCCCTGAAAACTGTGAGTCTTTCCTCTGGTGGCTGCACAAGGTCAAGAGTCTCAGAGGAGTTTCCCACATAAAGATAAGACTCCAGCGGGCCACAACTGCCTTCAGATATAAGCAAGAAATAACCCTTGCCACACAGGGAATTTCAAAGAAATGTATTTATTTCAACCCTATCATGGGGAAAGGAGAAATTACTTCCCTGGAAGCCAAAGAATGCTGTCCGAATTCCCTAGACCACAGATCCAGAAAGCTTCAGGCAGAAATTGAATTTACGTTTACATTGGTGCTCAGTGAGGAGGTCCTGGACAACAGAAGTGAGTGAGCAGCCTCCCCAGAGAAAACCAGTCTGAACCAGTTCTCCAAGAAGCCTGCAGGTGAACCTAGGGGAAATACCAGCTGTCCTCCACCAGAGGAGAGAAGGTGTATGAGTGAGAAGCAGCAAAATTTTACGGTGATTGGCATTTATAAAAAATAAGTGTGAAAGATGTAAAGACCATACAAAGTTTAAAGAGGGATTTGTAGAAATTAAAACTACAAGGACTAAACTAAAAACACTCAACAATCTCCATGCCCAGAAGACAAAGTGGATTTACAATCCCTCCTGCTAAGAATAAAGATAATGGACATTCTACAAAAACACTATTAGAAGATTCTGGAAGGTAAAGAGAGGGAAGATTGATTAGGGACCTGGAGACCTAAAGAAGAGCACAGGGTTAGGTTCTCAGGATTCTCTTTGAAGTCAAGAAACTGCCAACAGGTACAGACAAAAAAAGCCCCAACAAAAATTCATTCTGTGTACATGATGACCCAGAAAAGAGGCTGTCTAGCAAGACAGATAATGTTTAGATAATCACAGTGCCACTCTAGCCAAATACCATGAAAGAAACTGTGACATCCCCACCCCCCCCCCACCACACACACACTGACATCAACAACAGCTGAACAAGGAGTCTGATGTAACTCTCACCTGGTTTTATCAAGGTTTCTCCCGCAGGGTCTGTGCAAGGAAGCCACAGAGGAAAATGGGACATTCATATCAGGAGGCAGTGCAGATGCAGTCATGGAGACCACATAGGAAGACTGAATTCCCCTGCAATGACACAAACATTGCACACTCGCCTCCTTGATACAACACACTCTCCTCCTTGTTCTTATGGGGACAGAGAACACCTAGTAGAACCAGAACTCACCAGCATGCAGTGGTAATGAGGCCATCTTTACTCTCTGGGTCCACATGTGGAGAAGAAATGAGAAACTCCCACACTCCACACCTCAGCTTAGGAGTTAGCAGTAGGTGCCCATCCCTTTGTAACTTAGAGCAGCCCTCGGTGTCAGTGGGTCCAAGTAGGGACCTGTCTGTCCCTCCTGCACTAACAGAACAACATACTTCTTCTCCAGTCAGAGAAAACCGGGCAGAACTCCTGCTCCAAAGAAGATCCGAGTTTCATAACTTCTTACCCGTGGGGTCCAGGATTCAATAACAAAGTCATTCTCCATAGGAAAAACGGGTCAATATGTGCTAACACCAAGCTGAGGGTGTGGCCCAAGGGATAGAGTGCTTGCCTAGCCACCTCAAGGCCCTGGGTCCAATCCCTAGTACTAGAATAATTAATATAAGATAATATAATTGATATAATTTCATAATATAAATAAATACATGTAATTAACATAGGTGGTAGAGATGTTAGAATGATCTGTCAAGGTGTTAAAGTAACCATCAGTATGTGATTCCAATTTGCCTGGAATAAATGAAAAAGTAGAAAGACTCATGAAATAAATAGAAAACCATCACAAACAGAGGTATAAGCAAGAACCACCTGGACATTTTAGAGTTGAGAAAACATAACACCTGAAATTTTAAAGCTCCCTGTCTGGGCTCCAGCAGGACAGAGGGAAAGAAGGAAAGAATCCATGGCCTGGGAGAGGGACAATAGAAACCACGCGACCTCGACGGCAGTGAGAAAATGACCTGAGACAGAACGGAGCCTCAGGGACCCAGGGAGCTGTAACAAGCCACCGCACAGCAGCATGCTCCAGGGCAGGCTGAAAAACAAGTTGAAGAAATATGGCTGAAAATGCCCCACATTTGACAAAAGACATAAACCTGAGATCCCAGAAGCTTAGCAACCCCAAAATGAAAACGCCAAAGAAAAACAGTCAAGCGTCTAACAAGGAGGATAAAATCTCAAGTGCAGAGACAAGAAGCGAGTCCCGCCAGGACTTTTATTCTTGAAATAAGCAGAGAAACCATGAAGGTCAGGAAGGAAGCATCTCAAGTTTTCAGGACTAGAAATTCTGCATCCAGAGAAAACATTCTTGAGGAATGGAGAAACAGACGTCTCAGAGAAAGGAAAACTCAAAGAAGTTGTCACCAGAAGACCTGCTGTAGAAGAATGGCTAAAGAATGTTTTCTAAACATGAAAGAAACAGTAAAGGAAAGAAACATGGATCATGTGATAGGAGGAAAGAACACAGTAAGCAAAGATACAGGTAAACGTAACAGAGTTCTTTTTCCTCTTGAGTCAGTAAGTTACGTTTGAGGGTTGAAACAAATTATAACTCTGATGTGGTTCTAAATGCATGTAGAACTATATTAGAATGGGGGGGATAAAGTGACAAAAACGGAGGTGCTATTTCTACACTTTGCTCAAACTGATGAGCAGACAATACCAGCAGACTATGGCCACACAGGTACTACAGAGAAACCAGTGAGAGGACTACCCAAGAGATTAAAAAAAAAGAAGAAGAAATCAAAGCTGAGTTCTAAAATAAATTCAGGCTAGCCCATGAGAAGACAGAAGCAGAAAACAGAAAGGGTAAAAATAAGATGAGCAAACAAAAAATCTCAGTGCCAGATTTTCACCCTGACATTTTAGATGCTACATTAAATATGTGATCAAAAATACACCAATTAAACGAGAAATTGGCAAAGGAGGCTTAAGGACATGGTCAAAATATATGTCGTCCAACAGAAACTCACTTTAAATATGATGCCACAGGCCAATTGAAAGTGCATATATGGAGAAAGAAAGCTCAACGGAAAGCACTGACCATATTAACATAAGACAAAGTAGACTTCAGAGCAAGACAAATTACCAGAGTTAGAAAGGAAAATTATATAATAATAATAACAGACTCAATCCACCAAGAAGGCACAACAATCCTAAATGTGTATGCATCAAACAACAAAACTATAAAGCATGTGAAGTAAACACCGGTGGAACTGAAAAGAGAAGTGAATCCACAATTATAGCTGAATACTTCAATATCCTCTATCAACAATCAATAGAAAACTAAGCAAAAAATCAGCAACAATGTAAAAAACATCAAAACACTGCCAACCAATGGAATACAGTCCACATTTATAGAGCACTCTGTCCAGTGACAGCACGGTGCTCACTTCTGTTATGTGTCCACAGGTCATAAACCAAGAAGACCTCACCCTGAGTCATCACCAGACCTCAGCAAATGTAAAAGGTCATCGTCTCCACACACAAGGAGGCAAACTAAAAGTAGGTGACAGAAGACAGCCAAAGTCTCCAAACACTTTGGAGTTAAATGACAGTTCCAAAAAAAAATCCTCAAACAAAACAGAAACCACACTGAACTGAATGAAGATGAAAATACAACACATCAGAATTCGCAAAATACAGCTAACTCAGTGCAGAGAGGAACCATGGAGCACTAAGCATGTTAGAAAAGCAGCATCCAGTCCATAACCCAATCTCAAGACCCAGGAAAAAAGAACAAAATAAACCAAAGTATCCCAACAAAGAAAAGCCTGGGACCTCGAGGATTCACTGTTGAATTCTACCAGAACTGTAACTGCTGAAGAGAATGCAGGGAAAAGGAAATGCGTACACACTGTTAGTGAGATTGTAAATTAATCTAGCCACTGTGGAGACTCCTAGAGAAACTAAAAACAGGACTACCCCACATTCCTGTGTGTATACTGGAAGGAGTCCACGTCAGCACATCACAGAGACATCTGTATACATCTACTGTTCACTGCTGTACTGTTCACAGTAGCCAAGTTATGGAATCAGCCTGGATGCCCATTGGCAGATGAATGGATGAGGAAAATGTGTCTATGTCCACAATGGAGTTTAATTCAACAACAAAGAAGAAAATTACGTTATTGAAGAAAAACTGATGGCACTGGAGAGCTCATGTTAAGTGAAATAAGCCAGGCTCAGATAGACAAATACCATGCTTTCTCTTATATCAGAATCTAGAATTAAAAAAAAAAAAGACATGAGTAGAAGAGGAAATATTTGGGAAGAAGAAGGTGGACAGAGGAGGGAAGTAGACAAGAGGGGGTATAATGAAAGGTGAATATGGCCAGCATACATTGATCAACAATTGATGAGAACCTCAGCAGTAATGTAGGAGAATTTAAAAAATGCCAAACAATAAAATATAGTCAATATTTATAAAACACTTTTCCCAGTGAGTGTTCCACATATTACATGTATGAAAATGTCATAAAGAAACCCATTGTTTTGTGCAATTAACAAGCACTAACAAAAAAATGAATGGAAAAATAAGAAAATTTGAGAAAATAAAAATAAACCAAAGCAAACCAGAAATAAAGGAAATCACATAGGTGAGAGCAGAAAACAATAAAATTGAGATTAGAGAAGCTAGTTCTCTGGTAAGATCCATAAAAATAGGAAGAAGATGGACAAAGAAAGAAAGAGGGGAGATGCAAATTCCAATATTCAGAATAAAGCAAAAAATATCATAATAGACCAGCAGGCTTCAAAAGAACAATAAATACTACAAATAATGCTCCTGAGATGATTTGAAACCTTAGAGTAAATAGGGAAATTCCTCAAAAAAAAAAAAAAAAACACAAACTAAAATAATTCATGCCATATGAATTAGGTCATTTGCTCAATGTGCACAGTAGTGGTATTAAGTTAAAAAGGCAGAAACAACCCAAATGCCCACCTACCAACAATAGGTGGGGAAACACAGAATAGTGTGCACAGTAGAGACGAATTTCAAAAGCACAATCACAAGCTCAAACAAAGAGAGAAATATCTACATTCTGCAATTACACTTTAATTAGCCGGTTTCCAACAGGTGCACACACCCACTCCTGCACCTGGCTCCACCATTAGGATGCTGGTGCTCACCCGCCCCCCCGGTCTTGGCCTTCCCATTCCGACAACAGGCTGGGGACTTGAGCTTTGTTGTTTGGTGTGGCCTCACAGCCTGACTGCAGCGGATCTTACTGTCCTGCCTCTGGAAGGACCAGGTCTCCATCACTCCAGGCCTCACCTGGAACTTCTCCCTCACAAGCCCCATCAGCCTGTAGCCATTCACAGAGCTTTTGGAATCTTCCTAGTGAAATTGCTATTTTCATGACTGGTAACTGGGATGTGTGAGGCCCCAGGTGTAAATGAGAACCTGCTGTAGCTGGTGCCCAATGCTGCCTGCAAAGTCTTGTGGCCTGTAGATTCCCCTGTGTCTACGCTTGTTCTACAGATCTGATAGGTGGAGTTCTGAGCTCTGGGCCTCCTCTATGTCTACAATGTTGCCTCCAGGCCTGGGCAGCCCATGCCCTATCACTAGATGGGCCAGAGAGGCCGGCACTCCTCTTGCTTGTTTCCCAAGCACAGTAAGGGCCAAGGCTGGCTGGACTAAGAGGAACACAGCATGCTCAGAAAGCAGAGGACTCTTCACCCTTCTCCATCAGGTACCATGGAGCTGCCCTACATGCACTGCTTCCCTAGGATCCTTGCCAGCCTTAGGTGGGTTTAGCCTTGAGGCAGCCCTGTGAGGAGATGGGGGAAGGAGGGAGAATGAGCTGTTTATCTCACCACTGTAGGGCTCCCTCAAGTTGAATGCTTCCTTTGGGTGAAGGACACAGCTCTCCAAGTTTCCTCCTTCCCTCTCCCACTTCCCTCACTGACTGCATGAAGAGAACAGCAAGTTCCTGGGCTCACATGGGAAGAGAATAGCCAAGGTGCATACCAGCCCATGCAGGAGTCTGGGCTGTGCCACTGCAACCAGCCCAGGTGGCACAGTTCACAGCATGGTGTCCTCTGCTTTAGGATCTCAGGGTGGGGGATCATAATAAAGGGTCCTATGTTCATCCTCCATCATTGATTTTGCCATTGACTTTGACCAGATGCTCAATAGTCAGACACAAATGTTTCTCAGTTGGCTTCCTTATCCAGACACTCCTTAGGTAAGAACAGAGGCCACCCCGAGGTGACCTGCCCAGCCTAGGCATCCAACCAACTCCCCTGAAATTCACATGCAGGATTCCCTTCAGGATCAGAATCTCTTCCTCTCTCCAAGTTGGCACCATGTGACTCAGGGCTGTTCTTCAATAGAAGCTGGACAATGTTTGGTTTGATGGAGTGGAGGGACAGATGACCATGATATCATCTCACAAGGGACAAAGCATCCAGGTGGAAGTGACAGGTCCCATGATGCTTTCATCTTTCTCCTATGATTCATGACACATCGAGTGCCTAACACAGTGTCCATGGATGGGCCTGCTCAAGTTTGTCCTTGGAGGCCAGGGGCCACTGATCCCTGACCACACCAAGCACAAATACATGTGAGACAATGACAATGATGGGTGACTGAACAGACAGTGTCATTAGATGATCCAAGGCACAATTATCCAGTGTGAAGCAGCCCATTATTGCAACAGTTAGCTACATTTTTTGGTGCCTAAATTTACTGCATATGATTTTGACCTACTTAAAGAACAGCAAAAAGAGACACGATTGTTTACAAAGACAGCAATTACGTCCCTAGAGAGCCTATCTTTTCTAATGATATCTCTTTCAATAGAACAAATCAAAGTGAGCTGAAGGATGGCTGCACCACTGTGAAATGAGCACACCAGAGCACACGTGCGCCATCTCACCCCACCCACAGGAGAGCCTCACTAGGTGGCTGTTACCCGCAGTCGCACCTCAGGGTCGAGGAAGCTGCAGCTGGTGAAGATGGAGTATCTGCTCCAGGTGGCAGTCAGACTCTACCGCAGCCATTTGCCCAAGAGCTCACAGGGCTCATCCACACTCTGTGTGGCCCTCAAGTACTGCAACATGTCCTTCTGTGCTGTGTAGCCCTGGCCCCTGAGAACCCACAGCAACTGGACAGACATCATTCTCCGTGTGACCATGCTGCACAGAACCCAGAGTCTCAGACTGAAGTGGCCCCTCCCAAAATTCGCAAGGTGACCAGAGGCATCTCAAGAACCCTCTCACCCTGGTCCCTCACCCCTGTGGGACCTGGGCCAGCACCACTTCACACAGACACTTATAATTCCCCCAAGAAAGGTGGTGCCTTGTGAACTGGAAGTGCTTCTTAGGTGTCCCCTTATACACCTAAATCGTTGAACCATCTCGCCACATTCTGACCACTCGTCCCCTTGTATCTTTTACAGTGAGAAGTTCTGGAGAGCAAGGCTCAGCACAGAGTGGGAACTGAGCACTCCCCACTGGATGAACGGTGTCGGACCTACTCAACCTCCTGCTTGTGCACAGGCAGCTATAGCTGATGGTGAACACAAGGCAGAGCAATGGACATAACCTGTCTGCTCATAACTGAGACCAAACCCCCAGGCTGCCTACAGCCCATACTGTCTACCAGGATTGGGACACAGAGATGAGCAGGCCAAACCCTGAGTGGACTAGCCACATGGTTCTTAAGGCAACTTATTCCTCACAGTCTCCAGGTGCATCTGCTCACGTTAACTTCCCTGATTGAAGCATTCTGCTGCTCCCCAGTAATGGGGACTTAGTGGATGCTTTGCCAAAAGCACTAATTTCACTTGGGCCACAGAGGCCCACTGGGCAATAAAAGTAGGATACAGGCTTGGCACCTCTGCCTCTAGTTTGAATCTGTCTCCTTTGCTACTTTAAACTTTGGGCCAATTCCTGCTCAACTCTGCTCTAGACATGTTAGTCATTTAAGGAAAGTTAGCGTAAAGCTAGTAATTTTCCCCTTCAAGGCTGAGGGCATCAAGATAAATGTAACTCGGATATTTTCCAGATTTGCAGGGACATCATAATCCCCAGGTTGTCAGTTTTTATAACGTACTTTTCCAGACTACCAAAGTGGTGCCTAGACATCTCCAGTCATACCCCAACTCTGAAGGAACTAAAGCCATTTCGCCTTTCTGACTTGTCCTTTGCCCTCCTGCAGCCACCTTGGATTCTAGGAACCAAAGGTTTGATCAATGCCTATCTTGTGACAAGAGTCAAATCTACCCGCAACTTTCTTGTCACTCACCATCCTGAGACAAGGATCAACCAGACCAGGGCCTGGTGAAGAATGCTGCTCTGCCAGCTATGCAATAACCCCAGCTCTGCAAACTACCAGCCCTTGCTTTCATTCCCCTTTCTATAAAACTGCAAGGCTGTCCTTAGCTCTTAGACCTTTCTGTTCCTCTCTATGTGGCTACCCTGAGTTAAAACTACCTTTTCTGCCATTGCCACTGCCCTTCTTTTCAATTGGCTTTGGGGACAGTGGCCAATTTTGGTCCATTGGGACCCCTAGAGCCAAGAATTTACCCTAAAATTCCAGAAACACACTGTGGATGTGTTGCATGCTTCTACTTGGGAAGCTGAGACACCAGGAAATCACTCCAGCACCTGTCCCTACAGTACCCTCATTGGCTGGCTTGCCACCTGCAAGACATGGTCCCTGTGCACACTCCCATGACCACTTCCACACCCAACCATCCCAGGACAGCCCCTCAGGGCCAGTGAAGCCCCAGCAGTTGGCAGCTCTGGCCATGAGCCACCTCCTTCCTGGCACCTATTTTGGGGGCCTCTGGGTTCCTTTGAGCTGCCAGGAAGGTGGAGGCAATGCAGAGAGAGGGAGGCTTTCAGCTCTGTGCCCAAAGCTCTGATTCGATACCTCTGACCCAGGAAAACAAGGTGCTGTAAGTGGCTTTTCTATCCTCCTGTGTTGCATGTCTGTGCAGCATGCTGTGTGAAATCCATAAGTGACATCAAAGAGTTCTGCAAAATGGAAAATAAAATAACTTTACAGTCCGAGTGAACCACCATCATAAACAAATTGTAACGATTTAATATGTTTACTGAAAGCTAAATTTCCCGTGTTTCAGCATGCTCCTCTGCCCTCTGGGATCTCTCATACAGCTCAAACAACCAGCAAGCTATCCCCTCCAGCAACAAAATGTTAATAGACTGACAGTCAGCTTGCGGGGCTGTGGGAGTGATGTAATTTACCTTCATAAGAAGTCATCAATACCACACAAGAAGTATTGTAAACACAAACTGATTGCTGAGACTCCCAGGCCCACATCTAAGGAAACTCCAGGGGAGGCCTGTGAGACACTGGTACAGATGCAGCACCATGGTGCAAGCACTGCAAATTGCTTAAAAAGAAAACTCCTCCTCCAGCCCAGGCACTAACGAAGCCATAATTCAAAAGGTTATTGTCTAACTGAAAAAGCCAAGAATACCTTCTCCCGGATTCACTTCCTTTGGTTGCAAACTGGCCATGCAGAGTGAGTTTCCAGCACCATACACAGCCTTGACTGAAAACAACTGACTGCTTGAGATGGAGCCTGGGTCCAAGAGTGTGCAGGTGACAAGCGTCCATCCTTCCAGCACAGGTCGGGGCTGCCATGTCCACCAGAGCCAACAGGTGACCAGCATGGTCCTGCAGTCCTGTTGGTAAACCCACAGCCAGGGGCCACTCCTGCGTCTGGCCCACCAAGGATGTCTTGGAAATTGTGGACGCCAGGTAAGAAGAGAAGCAGGGCAAGTGATTAGTGGTAACTGCACACTTCACTATGCAACTTCCACATTCACAGTGCCAATAGACTGTGTGGCAGGAGTGGACAGTCCCAGCTCCTGCAGGTGGCATGTGAAGGCAGGTTTCATCTTTATCTCCATCTTCCCTCCAAAGGGTCTGCTCAGAGTGTGGGCAGTTTGGCCATTGTAGGTGTAGGGCAGGTTCAGGCCAGCTCTCAGAGACCTGCCCTTCCTCGGGACTGTTCTTCTGAGGCCGATGGGCTGGCCATCTCACTTATCTGATCCAGACCAGGGGCCATCAGAGGTCTTCCCTGGGCCTGCGAGTGACTAGGCCAGGGGCCCCAGTGCAGTGACCAAACATCCCCATCCCTATCCTGGGTCAAACCCCATCCCTGCCATGCCTCTTCCGTTAAACATGTCTCCCTCCAGCTGCAAACAGTGTGAGAACAGGTCCCCACTCTTTGCCCATGGTACTACTGACAGCTGATGACCTGGACTCTGAATCAGGAGGTGAAGGAAGGGTCTTCCTGAAACCCTGGCCAATTCAGTCACTTTCCTGGAGGACAGTATCAGAGTGCCCTGGCTCTGATACTGTGTGGTGTGGCCATTGAGATGGTGTGTCCACACAGCTGCCCAGCCTACCTGAGTCACAGCCTCTGTCTCCTGGGCCATCTGGTTTCCCTTCTCACTGGTCCTCATGGGCTAAGCATCAGATTCCCCTAGAAGGGCTATCCCCAGGAGGTGCACGGGCAGCAAGACTTCTGAGGGGAGGTCAGCAGCCCCAAGAAGCATAACAAACTCAGCACCCACGTGCTGGTGTTGGTGCTTGGTGCCTGGGCTCTCCCTTCCAAAGCACTGCACTCCCTAGGTCAGTGTGCTTGCTGGTTCATTCTGGATTCTGAGCCCTGTCCGGGACCTGGCACACGGTAGGTGACAAGAGACACAGTGCACCGAACCACCGCCCAGGGCTGTGCCAATGCCAGGGACAGGGCTAAGGCTGAGTAGTTCTTTGTGTTCATTATTTACCACCACGGTGGGAGAGGTAGAACAGAGGGAATGAAATGGAAAGAGGAATGATTGCTGTGGACCCTATCTGCAGGACTTTAAATAAATGTGCAGTCACTATTTCTCAGAAAAACACCTTCATTTAATATTATAATTAGTTGTCTATATTTATGGAGCACCACCACACACCAGACCTGGGGTTTCCCTTTGCTAAAAATTGGAGAAGTTATTTTTCTACACACAACACACACAAATACACAGGCACATACACAGTCATGTATGCATGAATACGTCAATGCACACATGCACACAAACACACATGCTTATATGGATTCATATGTGCATACAAGCACATGCATACATGTGCTATGTAAACATACACAGAGGAAGATAGGTCCAAATACAAATGCAAGTACCATTATGCATACATACATATACAGAACATGTTTCCAATAGTGGGACTGTTAGAGGAGACTAGAGGAGGGGGAAAGATGAAGAGAATATAGTGAACAACATCTGGGTAGGAACAAGACACACCAAAACACTCTGAAAACTGTTGAAAAACACAGGGTAGGAGAAAGGGTGAGGACGCATAATAGAGGGGTTAGACTGATGAAGGTTCAATGTATTTACAAGTAAAATTCCAAGGCAAAACCCCATTGAACAAGGAAGGACAGGAAATGGTTAAGGGAAGAGCTCTAGCAGAGAGGGAGGGTAAATGAAGAGGGGAAAGGAGGGTGAATATGGTTGATGTATTTTCTATGTGGGTATGAATATGGAATATTGAAATTTGTGGAAGTCATTTTAAGAAGGGGTAAGAGGAATAGGGAGAATAATGGAGGGGAAGATCCAAACCAGGGTACATTGTGTGTACGAAATGTTACACAAAACCCCCTGACAGAGATGCACATATGAACACAAGTCCTGCAGAAGGGGCTACTGTGGGATGATTGCTGATGTATCTGCACTCTGTGACAGGAAAGGCTGTGCTCACAGCCAGACAGTGGAGACTCTGAGGAAATACTGTATCCGAGCCCCAAGCCAGGCCCCACAAAGGGAAGCATCCAAAGATTTGACTCAACCTGGAAAATACTTCTTGTTCATTATCCCTAGGCTGGGCTCTTATTTCTCCATCTATATGGTAATATTTCTCAACTTTGCTTCTTATAGAAATGCCCAAACATGCATGAAAATGGAGAAGCCGTCCGCCCAGCCCCACTCCTCCATCATGCAGGATCTAGCCCCAGCCATAGCTGTGCTTTCTTCCCTTGTTACTAGGTGAGGCAGGTGGAGGGCAGAGAAATGTAGAGTCAATGCAGCAGGCCTGTATCAGCCGACTGGGGTCCCATCCTTGCTTGTCCACACTGCACCAGTCAGGAGGTCAGGGCAGTCATCTGCTGAGCTGAGAGTGGGGTCCTCTCTGAAAATGCAGATGATGTCCACTCATGGGGACATTTTGAGGATTCCATTTAAAATGCACATAATGCTTGATGCAAGTGTCTGGCGTTTTGTAAGCATGTAATGAGAGCAAGTTATTATACAGTAACTGTATTGTTAGCTGGACGTTTTAACAGCAAACCCCAGACAGCCAAAGAGCTGTCCCCATGTCGCTGAGCCAGTGAGGGACAAGCTGAACTCTGCTTCCCACTCCCTGGGCCCCTCTGAACTGGATGGTCAGCTTCTTCATCCTGAGATCCCCATCGCCCCTTGGCTTTAGCTAAGACCTAAAAACAGAACCATTTGCATTTGAACTCCAAAATGTTACAGCAAGGCATCATTTTGTGAGTTTAACAAACCAGAGCCATCCCACCTTCCTAACTGCAGATGGAGCCCTTCTTGCCCTCACAAGCTTTAAGGGGAAACAGCTGCTTTTCTGGCCACCTTCTGCTCTTTGAGATGACATGTGTCAGTGAGAGTGGCCACCGGGTTTCGCACACGGGGTGGGGATGGGGGGCGGGGGGAGGCAGGCCTTTCAGCATCACCTGCTGCCTCGTCTCTCTCACTCTGTGTTCAGTTCTAATCCTTCTTATCTGGGAGCAACTTGCACCTGCCACATCCCCTAGCAGGGTAGCAACGGGCTGAGGGATGAGCCCATCAGGAAGGGATGTGGTTTGCAGACAAAGGAGGAAGAAAATCACCAGAGTCCCAACAGAGGAGTTCCATACCCTGGGCCTTCCAGCATGGAGACCAAAGCCATAAGCTCGGTCCCCAGGAGGGTGGTGGGAAACAGGACACTTCTCCTTTCACAGATCAGAATCTGAGTTGGGAGATTCTAATTATTGCCAATACCAAGGCAATAGTTAGAGCCCCTCCTTCCCTGCCCCTGTAGCCCGTGTCCTGTATCCCATGCCCAGGGGCCCACACCCATTGTGCGTGCCCAGTGCCATACCCAGGGACCCGCAACCCTTGTCAGCCAGGTAGCAAGGGCGGGCAAGCCAAGCAGCACATTTTCCCAGATGTGTCTGAACCCAGCAGGCTGTGCCTACTCCCGAGTGATTCTACTCCTCCTCCTCCAAGCTCAAACATGATGTTCTGTTCCTTGAGCAGTTTGTAAATTACAAACTGCGGGGTCCTGAGTGTGAGAGAGCAAGAAGCAAAGTGCTCCAGGGGGAGCACCGCAGCCACCATTTGGCCCCCCAGCTGTGGGCCAGGGAAGCATTTCCTGTTCTGGATTTATTTATCTATAATGCCCTGCAGCGGGACCCTCCCGCCCTGGCTTTCACCACCCTCTGCCCCACCCAGCAGCAGCAGTTCACAGGGTGAGCTGTGCCCAGCATCCAGCACAATTCCTGACCAGATTACTATTCCATAATTCCAGCAGGCTCTGAATCCTAATGCTGTCTGTCGTAACGGGGTTTCACCTGGCTCGCCAATCATTCCTCCGGCACAATTCATTTCCAGAGACGCATCCAGTGAAATTAACATTCCACCAGTGGCTGGAGATCATTGCTCAGTCACCACCATGCTTCCTCTACTTAATGTATGCTTTTTAAAAAATGATGGCTCCAGTTAAATTTGAGTGGTCATTTTATCCACAACACCTCTTTACAGCTTTCAAAGAATGCTTAAAATTCCTTCCACCCAGCCACAGGCTAACTGTGAATTTTTTAAGAAAGTAAACAAAAATCAGGATTCCCATTTGGGAATTAGTGAGGAATGAGCAATTCACAGCTTGGTTTTACAGCAATGGCTCAGGCTTTGGCTCTGGCAGGAGGTAGGAAAAAAAAATGCAACATAAGCCGACATTGAGAAAAGACGGTTCCCCAGACAAATAACAGTTGGAGTCCATTACAGCTGCAAGCACCTCCTGGGTCCATTTCAGGGCCCGGTATGGACAAGGCCCTGGTAAGGATCAGGGTGAAGAGCAGGCCACACCTCATTCACCAGAGGGTGCAGCACCCCAGGCCATGGCATCTCCTGGTCCCTACCACCAGCCTTTGGGCTGTAGGATATGTCAAGTTCCTGTACATCAATGCCCCAACTCAGAAAACACTCCCACATGGCCACCCCTTTTCTGTGGCAATGGTTAAACTGATGAAATTGGTAATCTTTCCAGAAAGTTCCATTAAAGCAGCAGCTCTCAGGCCTGGCTTCACATTGGTAGCCACTGAAGAGACCTAAAATGCAGGTGCCTGGGTCTCACCACAGAGCTCACAGTTAGTTGCGCTGGGCTGTGCCCAGCTTTGGCATTGCAGTGCAAATGTGCAATTGATGCCAGAGAGTCTCTGGTCAAAGGAATCCAAGGGACAGCAGTGCAGACACAGCAGAGCCTGGGTAAGAAGCAGGAAGGGGAAGGAAAGGAATAGGGGAGGGAGAGAAGGAGGGAGGAAGGACAGACACACCTTTTGGAAGACAGATAAATGGTCTAGACCAAGAATACAGCCCCTGAGGAACAGAAGACAATTTCCCTTGTGTGTTTCATTCTTTAGAGGGATGTAATAGGAACAGAAATTCAATAACAATAGTCATTCGAAGGCAAGATTGTAAAACAAGAAATAAGATGAAAATGGAAATTGTAGATTCCAGAAAACAATTGACCCAAAGAGCCTGGGTGAAGTCGAAACATGGAGAAAAAGACTACACACAACACCGAATTAGTGACAGAGAAAAGGCTGTTCTTACCAAGGTGAGGCTGAGGGAGGTGAAGCAGGGAGTAGTAACAAGAGAGGTGACCGACACAAAGACAGTAGTAGTCTAAACAGGCAACTGGTTTCCCAGGAGCCAAGAGCTCGGCCTGTGGAACCAAGGTGGACAAAGATGAAAGGGAAGATCATAGAGGACCCATCTTGAGACTCAACAGCTCAAAGTCCCATATCAGATTTCAGAATGAAATTATACAGAGCAAATTAAGAGACATGCCCCAGTGAAGATACCAGTTTTCAGGTTTAGACAAACAATTCTTGGGTTGTCTAGATTGATAAAGAATTCGCCAAGAAGACTGAGAACAATCAGACTGGCTCCAGGTCCTCCTCAGCCAAAATCATCTCTGTGCAAGGCAACAGGAAGTACACGAGGTTCTGAGAAGAAATGCCTGCTCCAGCCAAGCCATGGTTCACAGACACTGCAAACCTGGTCAAGCTGAAAGAAGGAGCAGCAACCTTGAGCCCTGACTGGGAAATGTCTCAGGCACAAAGTCCAACCAAGAGGAGGGATGGTGGCAAGGTCTTTGTGAGGGGACTCCAGAAGATGGCCAGTGGGGAAACTCCACAGGGTGCCGAGGAAGAAAGGACGGCCCTTCCTAGAGGAGGGCCTGGACAGGAAGAAATGGGGTTCAGAGCCTCTATAACCTTAGGAATATGGTTGAGACAGAGAGGAGGGCTGGCTCTCCCTAAGAGACACCCCAAGGCTGGCCCCGACACTTCCCTTTGTCTGCAGCAGCTTTGGGTGGCTCACATCAGCCCAGGTGACTGGGCCCTGCACCTCTGCAGATGACTGCCTGTCTGCGGCCATCTCAGATGCCCCTGCTCTGGTCCACAAGGACAGCCTCCTCTTCCCATGAAAGCTAAGGTGGGCAGGCCCAGTATGCCTGTGCAGACTGGCATGACCTATGAGAAAGTCAGTGCTTAAGTGGCCCAATGCTGTGCTCAGGTGTGAGTCCACCCTTTTGTCTATAACAGCAAAGCAGCATCCCTCTCATCGTCATTGGATCAGGCCATGTACTGCTGGTAAGTCCTAATAAAGCCTCTTCCGGGTGGTTTTATTTGCTTATCCGTGGTCTCTGTCTTCTGTAGAGCAGCTCTTAGAGCTGGTTGCATTCAGGGCCAACAGCCAGGGCTGGTAACATGGAGGGCAGCCAGCAGCCAGAGCAGAGCGGAGACTGGCAGCAGCTCCTGGCTGCTGGAAGTTTCGGGGGCTGCAGTTGCTGCTGTCTCTCTGTCCTGTGGGGAGGACTGCTAATGCTAAGAGCAGATAGCTCCTGGCACTCAAAGCCCAGGTCTTCTAACACTGAGGGGGTTGAACTTGGCCTCTTCCATGGTTTCCATCCAAATGGAGTGAAAGAACCCTCAGCTGAATGGTGTCATCGTGCCTGGGCTCTTCTAGGGAATAAGCGATGGGTCAAAAACCCAGCTTTTGAGATAAGCAAGGAATGGAGAAGCCTTTGCCAGTCTGTGAAATATAGGACTTACACAAAACGTGTGAGAATCCAAGTTGCAAGGTGAATGTGCTTGGATCACAGAATATTATGTTCCAATGGTAACTGACGGAAGCTGAAGGCAGGGGAAGGAGAAAGATAGCCTGCGATGCCCATGTCTTTACCCTTCCTGTCAGAGGATCAATCAGCACATGGAAAAGAGCAAACAGCACGTAAACAACCTGACTCCAGCCTTCCCATCCTCACAATTACTTTTCAGAACCTTGGAGGCACCATTGTGTCACTAATATCTTTTAATTAGAAACATTAATCTGGGTCAGCAATCCCTCCAGCTTTACTTTCATTACTTCTGTTGCCTTCATGCAAAATTAAACTGAATACACATTTAAGAGATAGCATATATCGTATTACCCCTTTTCATCAGTTATAGCAAGCTACCTGAACCACCCACTCGAGGGACCACGCCACCACCTTCCTTCCTTCCACATGTAGAACACACAGAGACACCTTGGGTGGAGTTCACCAAATGTCAATCAAGCACCTTCAGGGAATGCACCAGCCACTGAGTAGTTTCATTAAACTTTCTTATGCATGTCGTTCTTTATTGCTTAGCATTTTACAAGAGTACATATCATTGTTCCCAAAACAGAGAAGTCCAAAAAAATAAAACAAAACGTTCCCTGGAGAGAAAACCTAAGAAGTCCCGATTATCAAAAATGCCCAGTGTGGCTCCATCGTTTCCAAACTGAGCCTTTCCCTTCCCTTGCCTCTTCCTGAGTGCCATAGAGCCCCACTGCCTCTCCTTTCGTGTGCCCTACCCACCTCTTCCCTTAGACAGTGAGTCTTGGGGGATTGTGCAGCACTGACAGGGCCCAGAAACAGTGAGTGACTAGTGGGTGGCATGCACCCTTTGCCTTCACTAGTCTGTGTGCTCCCTGAGAATGACGTGTCACCTGTGCTCCACATGTCTAGGAAAGTGGTTAGCACTGAGGGCTGCAGATCTCTAGTGAACATCAATTTAAGGAATGTAAGGTGGGGCTGGGGGTGCATCTCAGTGGTAGGACACTGTCTAGCACATTCAAGCCCAGCACTGCAAAACTAAACAAAACAGAAGCACAAGATGACACAAGGAAAACTCTACACCCTCGCATTGGATAGTGCTGCCAAAAATAATTTCTAGTAAAATCCAAGACACAAAATTGATACAGTAAATGCTTGCTAAGAGCTCATTTTCTTAAAATGAAGGAAAAGTTTTGATCAGGGAAAAGAAAAGTTCCTGTGAGCCCAAAAGACCTGCTAACTCCGTGAAAACATAGCCCCCAAGGAGCGAGAAGACCAGGGCAGTACCCAGCTGCAACTCAGTATCCACGAAACACCGACCAAAACTACCCCTCACACAGAACAGTCATGGAAAGCCGGTGGTTCACCTTTTCCCTAGGTAGTATTTAGTGCACCCCAATTCTGTTAAGATGAGGGGTTCACAGATGTGGGATGATCTCTCATTTGTCTGGACCAGAGCACCAACTCAGAACACAGTCCTGGAAGGACCCAAGACTAAGGGGAGCACCATGGTGCCAGAAACCTGAGAACAAGAGCCCAGGACAGTGACTCCTGGGGTGAGCTCTACCAGTCATATCTGGTCAAGGTCATAGGGTCATTCTGCCCCTAACCCTGGGGAAGGGGCAGCTGCACTTCTGACCATGTTCACCCTCCACTTATGAGATACCTAAAGGCAGGTGCACTTCCACAGAGGCAGGGTAAAGGAACAAAGCACTGCCATGAGGCTGCCTTGGTGACCGAGGAGCAGCAGGAAGTGGGGGAGGCATGGGTCAAGGAGGCCACGAGAATGGAGCCCCCTAAGGAGCTAAATGAGGTGCATAGTCCATTTGTCATTTCTGGAATATTTCTCTGCACTGGGTATGAATTTTGTACCCCAAAATTTCATATCCAACTGGAACCTCAGAATGTGACCTTATTGGAAACAGGGTCTTGGCAGGTGGATTTAGTTAATATGATTAAATGGGACTAAAATCCAGTGATTGGTGTCCTCCCTATAAGAAGGCCATTTGAGACCATTGGGAGGCCATGAGTTAACAGAGACGTGTGAGGTAGTAAAGAACCAGGAAAGCCCCAGGACACCAACAGAACCAGGGGCTAGAGAAGGAAGAAAGGTCCCTGCTCTGGAGCCCTCAGCAGGGGTGCAGCTCTGCTGACCCCTGGTCTTCAGACATCTAGCCTCCCCAGCTGAGAGAGAACATTCTGGCTGTTCTAAGCCAGTGTGCAGCACTGTTATGTCAGCTTAGGGCATGAATGCACCCCTTTGTGACCATGCCCTGAATCCAACCCCAGTCAACCGGAGGTCCACATTCAGGCCTTCCTGTGTAGTCTCCTCTCCTGTTCCTCACTTGAAGCCATAGAGCCCCAGGTCCTCTCCTGACCCTCTGAGCAGGGAGGGAGGATGGTCCCCATCCTCTTCTTCTGGGCTCCCTCATAGCTACTGGATGAGCCTTTGCTCTCAGAAGTCCCCTGTGAGGAGCAGCCTAGAGCTGCAGTTCATGCACAGTACAGCTATGTGCAAAGGTCAGTCTCCAAAGGCAGCTGGGGACAGCCAGCCAGTTCCTGCAGGGGCAAGAACACCAGCCCCCCTCATCCTTCTCTGGCCACCCCACCTTGGCTAAGGAGCCCAGCCTTCCCTCCCTCACTATAAGGGGAAGAACAGTCACTTGCTACACCAGAATTACCACATGACCAAAAACCCTCCCGTTGCACACCTCCCTTTACCCTTGCACACCTCCCTGTCCTGCACCCCAGAGCTCCCCACTCCTGGCAGACTGGAGCTACTCCGAGCCACGGCCCCTGCGCTGTGGACACTCCACCTACTCCTTGGCTCAGGGACAAATATTATAGGCTCTCCCAAGTTCCCTTTAGCACCGGATTGACTCTCCACTTAGCCTGTCTAGCCTGCTGACTTAAGGGCAGGGAAGGCCTGTTTCTATCCCAGAGGGTCCACCAGTGCCTGGCTCCTTACTAAGAAGGTAACTTCCCCTCCTCTCTCCCTTTGCTCAAAGCTCCCACTGTAGAACCTGTTTTGTGGCATTTCCTTAATGTGGTTAAGTAGGTTGAAGTAAAGTCAAGTGAAAAGAACCTCCCAAGTGCTATGGAACAATGCCAAAGCAAATCAAATGTGTGCTAAGAGCGTAGGCTTCCCTTCAAGGGCCCACAGCAGCTGTCCAAATGGCCCTGCCTTTCCAGACCATTACTCCACCATCAGGAGCCCATCATCAAGGCTCAGATCACTGGGCTGCCAAACTTCCTGGCACTGCAGCCTTGAAAGTTATTAGGCAAAGGGTGCTGAGCTGGCAACTCTCATCTGAGGAGCCCCACTGTTTGTCCTAAAGCCAGGGACACTGTTGCTGCTGCTGTAGGCAACTGGCCTCTGCTCCCCACATGACCAGCTGGCACTACAGGAGGAGAGGTAGCCAGAGTTCCTGTGTACACACGGAAGGACAAGGGAAAGACATAGAGGTATGGGCTGGACCACAGCAATAGAAACTAACAGGGACATAAGTGACACCCCATCCTATGAGGCTGGAGCTATAAATCAGGATCAGCAATCAGGAGGAATGCTGCATTGTTCCTCAGGCTGGGAACTGACAGGACACAATCCTCAGATCTCCACCCCAAACTCACCCCATACACATGGGTCACCCCATCCAACAACTGCACTCCAGATGACACATCATGACAACAGAAGGGAAAGATTGTTTCTGTCTCCCTTCTTCAATGTCACACGCATAGCTTGGTGACACTGATCCACAATTATGCAGGTCTTCTCACTGCATAAAAAAAGGAGTGGAATAAGGGTGGACGTTTTGTTAAGGGACACTTTAATTTTCACATGCAGAATTGCAGAATACAATGCACACACCCTAGCCAGGTGTTTACAAGGAGAATAAATGCTATCCTTGCAGGGATTTTTGTTCCAAAACAAAACAGCCATAGTTCAAGTTTCAGTCCAGCAGCGGTGTGCACAGCCTGGGTCCTCAAGAATGTGCATCGTGGTCTGAGGTTGTGAGCAATCAGACCACAAGGGAAGCCGCCAAGCTGGAACCCAGGGCCACCGAGCTTGGGCTCTGGGGTCCGGCCACACACAGAGCTGTGGCCACCCTTGGCCAGCAGGGATCCAGAGTTACACAGCAATAACTCCATGTGGTGTATTACGAGAAAAATGGATCAATTGACAAAGTACATTACTTACGGTTCGTGACTAATGATGAAATAATGTTCTACCCACTGCAAATGAGTAAAAGGGAGCACAGGAGAGCTTGAGCCAGGTTGTCTACATCAAACCTCAGAGTTCAGAGGATGTAGCCCCTCCTGGCTCCCAAGGTCTCCATACCTCTCTTCCCAGCCTGACTTCTCAACACCCAGGGCTTTTTCAAAGTGACCACAGACCCAGATCCTTGGTCACCTTCATCCCTTTTCAGTATCTGCCCTGGCTACATGCTGAACTGCGTCCTAGGCTAGGTTATATGATCCTAGCATCCCGAAACTTGGAAACAAATACACAGACTTGACTCTACTGCCTTTAAGGATATAAGCTGAAATGACAAGCAAATCAAAATGCAACCATATTCACATCTTATCAGCTTGTGACATTTAATAAATGTCCTTTTATTTGTCAACTTAATGTAGCCATGCCCCACACCCCAGGATCTGTCAGGTGTCATGTCCACTTCTCCTGGATGTGCTGATTGGACCGGAGGGATTTCTGACTTAAGCTCATCTAGACAGATTTCCTGCCTACAATCTGGATTTGGATTTGAGAAGTGGGAAGAACCTGGTAAATGTGGGGCGAGGGGAGAGAGGGGCAGAGATAAACGAGATGGTGCTGTGGACAGGCAGTTCCAGGAGGAAGGTATAGCTTTTCCCTATGGAATAAAGCCAGCCCTGCCTCTTTGGTTTAGCTGGTCTTGCAATTTTGAGTATCCTTAGAAGAAAGCCTCAAGTGAATTTCTGTCCCTTGCAGCCAAATAACTGCTGACTTAAGAGCTAGCCCTCCTGCAAGCCCTCCCTGAGGCTGTGGTACCTGGCTCCTGGATCTGTGTCCCCCTTCGTGATGGAGGAGGTGGCCATAACCAGCCCAAGCCATGCCCTTCTGCCATGAAAAGTCAGACACTAAATTGTAGCTGATTGGAAGCCTGGGCGCATAGTCAAACAGGAGAAAATGAGGACTGACCTCTGTAAAAGCCAGCTGACCCAGAGCTGTGCCTGCCTGGTCAGCTGGGCATGGTGCCTGCATCCTCACGCAGGTTGGACCTTCATGCAGGGCTCTGTCCCCAGTTCAGGGGTGCTCAGGGCAGCCACCTCCGGCCAACATCAATGGTTCCTGCACAGATGAGGGTGCCCAGCAGAAATGAGTCTGTTTAAACCAAACAAGGGCCCTGCAGACACCTGGCCGTGTGCCTGGCAGCAAACAGAAAGCAACGTTCATATCCTACAAGGCATCGTAAGTCTTCAAAGAACATTCCCTCATACCAGTTGGCTGAGTTCTCCAAGCAGTGGCCCTGGGGGCAGGGCTGCCCCACTGACTCAACAGCCCTCAGAACCTACAGGGTTTTGATGTGTTCAGGGGCAATGGTTGTAAAGTCATGTGAGCTCCAGCAAATTCTTAAGGGGAGAAGCACATTGAGACTGAAGGCAGAAACATCTGGCAAGGCTGCAAAGGCCAGCAGAGGCAATTCTCCAAAGAGATGCCAAGGGCCCTGCCTGCCAGCCTGGCACCGGGGGCTGGAGTGTGGCTGATTGTGCAATCAGCCTCAGGAGATCCAGGAAACAGACTTGTCATCATCACACCTGCTGAGGCTCTGGGTTGGCAATGAACTTGCAACAGGCCTTGGAGTCTATTCCTTTTTTCTTTCATTTGTTCCACTTTGATGACTATTTCTAAAAGACAAATGCCTGATTCTATCAAGCATTTTAGTGTTCTTAAAGCAGGAATGACATCTCCCCCAAGAAGCCAGGGACTCGGCTCACCCTCCCCGTGGGAATCACACCTGCGAGGATGATGGAGGACCCTGGCTGCAAAGATCAGTGGCACTGCATGCTCTAGGAGAGCAGGGAGGAAATTCCACTGGATGCAAAGCCCCAGGAAGTATTTTTCTATGTCATACTGGGAGCAAGCAGGAAATGGCCAGAGAGGGAGTCAGAAGACCTGTGGGTCACCTTGGGTAAGTCACTTGTGCTACCTGGACTCTAACTCCATGAAATCTCAACAATTCGTGAGGACTGAGAATGCCCTCTAGTTTCTCATAAAACCAGCCAGACGTGAGGACTCCCCAGCCCTGCAGGAACTCAGGTAAATGTGGCAGAAAACTGGGTGGGCATAAAGGACCTACCTGTCCACTGATGCACAATAAGCGGTGTGACGTGTGCAAGGTCTCACAGCTTCCACCCAGAGACAATGCTGTCCATAAAGCAGGTGTAAGCCAGTGATGGCCAGCTCCAGTGCTTGCCATGGCCAACCACCGTGAGCCACCTGCACCCTCAGGTGACTTCCTTCTTGCAATGGTTCCTTAGGTGTTCTGCTTATTACACTTGATACCTGAGCACTATGAAGCTCCCAGACTTACTTGTGGTCACATGGCTTAGAAGCCCAGAGCCAGGATTGAAGTCCAGAGCACTCTGACACCAAACCTTGGCTTTTTTTTTTTTAATCATAATTTAAAGATTTTTTTTTTATTTTAGTTTTCATATGTGCATACAAAGCTTGGGTCATTTCTCCCCTCTACCCCCACCCCCTCCCTTACCACCTACTCCGCCCCCTCCCTCTCCCCCCTACCCCCTCAATACCCAGCAGAAACTAATTTGCCCTTATTTCTAATTTTGTTGTAGAGAGAGTATAAGCCATAATAGGAAGGAACAAGGGTTTTTGCTGGTTGAGATAAGGACAGCTATACAGGGCATTGACTCACATTGATTTCCTGTGCGTGTGTGTTACCTTCTAGGTTAATTCTTTTTGATCTAACCTTTTCTCTAGTTCCTGGTCCCCTTCTCCTATTGGCCTCAGTTGCTTTAAGGTATCTGCTTTAGTTTCTCTGCGCTAAGGGCAACAAATGCTAACTAATTTTTTTAGGTGTCTTACCTATCCTCACCCCTCCCTTGTGTGCTCTCGCTTTTATCATGTGCTCAAAGTCCAATCCCCTTGTTATGTTTGCCCTTGATCTAATGTCCACATATGAGGGAGAACATACGATTTTTGGTCTTTTGGGCCAAAACCTTGGCTTTTTTGCTATATCAGCGTAAATCACATAGATTTATTCTTGTTGTCATGACTATGATTAAACTCAGAGGGAGCACAATGGGCCAACAGTGTGAGCTGATAGAGTTACAGGATGTTCACTGCTCCAAAGTTTCACTCTACATTCAACCTCAGTTAATATCCATTGAATGAATAATGAAGAATGTCATCTCCTTTGTCATGACCCTACTATTATTAAGAGGTTTTGCCTGATCTAAGGTGGTTAGAATCCCAGGCAACTCAACTCCTCTCCCACTAGACTCCTTCTTCTCCCACATCTACCCCTGCTCCCAAGAGTTGACAGTAAGAGTAAAAACTCTCTCCACAAATCTACACCAGAAACTTGCTTCAATCCTCTTACAATACTAATAAAAATGCAAATAATTGCCATAATTAAAGTTTTAAAATTAACCAAAAAATAAGTTAAATAGTTCCCATTACTCATACTATTTTTCTAGGCTGATATAACAGATAATGTTTACTAACTAGCAGTTATAATGAAAATTAATCTTTTAAGTATTTAATGGATTCCCTGATGCAGCACAGCACCCATTTATCCTCCAGGAGCTACAGCTAAATGCAATTTCCACTACAGTGACAGCCAGAACTCCTAGGTGGCACCAAAAGAACCTTGTGTTTTAGGACCAATGATGAGTAACAGCTCCAACAATGTCACCTGTTAGGAGATGCTACCCGCTACCTGGAAGGACCTTCCAGAGGCTGACATAACCCAGGGTCACCATACCACGCCCTGCCTCCCACCTTCCCGTGCATCCTGACCCATCCAGGAAGGAGACTCTTCCAACCATCTGCTGCCGCTGGTGTTGGAGGTGACTGTGTGGTCCCCTCTTCAACAGATCTATCTGCGAACAGAGCGGTATGATGTCACCCCTGTATTTAAGGCTCCAATCACCTCCTGCTATCAGATGGAGATGGCGCTCAAGTCATCACATGGAAGTGCTTCTGAAAACTTGGGGTGCAGCCGGACCCCATCACAAATCTACTGCTACATCCCTGTGCGTGCAGAAGGGCCTTGCTAAGTTGGGCAGATGCCTTCCCGTATTGCTCACCCGAATGAGCTATTGTTAGGCAGGCTAGAGGATGAAACCCCAGGAATCCAATCTGCAGGCTAAGCTTTGCCTTTGTGCTTGTGTCTGTCCACATCAGCTAATTCCCATGCTGAGCCCACTTAGCTTCCTGCTAAAGCAACTTCCAGAGACAGTACCTTCAGGGGTAGCATTGGGATGAGTCTCCAACTGTTCCCAAAATGGAGTTCAAGTTCAATGCCAACTATCCAAACTGCCACTTGGCTCTTAGGGACTACAGGCAGCTTCCAGCACTGGGTCTGTGCTGAGCCTGAGGGCCGTATCTGTGAACTTAGAAGACTGCACAAGGCAGCGATGTCATCCATGTGTCATTCGGTGAGCGGTGACTCAAAGTATCACCACAGGAGGAAAATGTGACTGCAGCAGGGTCTGCAATAAGGAAAATAAATACACATCTTAAATTTGAGATTTTCATTAAAATATTCAACACGCAACTAACTTCCACTGTTCTACAACCGTAACTGCCAAATCAATTTTGTCGTTCACCTTTGCTGTTTTCCTTTCAATTAAACATTGCTGACTGGGACAGTTTCATTTATAAAAGAAGGAAGGGCCGAACGTGCTTCCCCAGCAGAGCAAGAGGGCCGCTAGGGGCATGTCCGCGTGCAGTTGCTTCCTTCCAGCTCCACCAACTAAGTGTCTAAAACGTGTCATCAAAGCCCCTCATCTCACAATGACTATTGATTCAAGGGATTAAGCGTGGCTTTCGATGTGCTGTGGTTGTACCTGTGCCCTGAATAAATCACGGGATATACGCCTTCGTCGCTGGAATTCCACAAACACTTCATTCACAGATTATGTTTCTGGCTTGTCATGCTTATTGGGTTGGAAATCGAGACAGACACCGGGGGACAATTTAGAGTCAAGCTTCTATTTTTAGGTAATTAAAGACACTGTGGTGCTTTAAAAAAAAAAAAAAGAAGAAGAAGCTGATTTCCAAGAATATGAAGTTCTCTGAGAAATTGACTGTCCTGGTGCTGAGAGGGCTAATCCAGTAGGCCTGACTGCTCTGTTAGAAAGGTCTGCTTGCAGGGTTGGTCCATGGGCAGCATCAGGGCATTGGATTCAGGAAGAGACTCCCAACCCCACCTGGACAAGGTGACCTGGACATGGTTTGCCTGACAGTACAAACTGTGAGGCTTATGCTAGGCACCTGCCTTCCTCCTGTAAGTCTGGAATTCTGACAAGTGCTAGGCAGAGGTGCTGTGTGACCGGACCAAGTGAAAACCCCAGGCAGAAACTTCTCACACTTGTCACTGAATTTTTGTGAGAGAAAAAGAGCAAGCTCCGTGAGTCTCCTCCTGGGAGGGGAGAGGGTAAGGAAGACAGCACCTGGGTCCTACAAGAGTCTGCGTGCATCTCTGTCTCTTGTGTCCTCTGAGAGTCCTTCCCTGGCCCCTATGATAAACCTTAGCCTGGGCACAGCCAAATGCTGACAACCTGGGACCTAGTCAGTCTCTGTGCAAGGAGGTCTTGGGGTTCCACACAGTCCCTGCCCCTAATGTGGATCCAACTCTATGCAGGTGAGCACTCGCTTCCTGGAACCACCTGTGGTGCTGCCACAGAGGACAATGGTCTGTTTGACTTGCCTGGCAAAACCAGCCTTCCAAAGGCTACCACTCCAGAAGGTGAGCCCCTCCCTACCAGGGGCTGGACAGATCCCTTACCCTCAGGGGAGGGATTACTGCCTTCTCCGTAATTCCTGTCTCTCTCAAGATCTGGAACCCCAGATGGCTAACACAGAAGGAAGTCAGTGCAACCAGCTGGAGGCCAGCCAAAGCAATTGCAGACACTGTCCCTGCAGAATTGACCTGTGGACACTGCCCTGCATGGCCTGGGGGAAGACTATCTACTTGAATGTCAGCCCAGAACACAGGTGTGGGCAGAAACTGGACAGGCAAGACCCCTAAGTTCCCAGGGAAAACCTTGTGCTGATGTCACATCCTACAGGCTCCTCTGATTTGACATCACAGGATAGTCTGAGCGCACAGAAGCCCACCAGAAGGGTCAGTGAAATTAGGACTCAGGAGAATTATTGGTGAAAGTGTTGATATGTTCCTGAAACTTTGGAAACATGTAAGTTACCACACAGAAAAATAAAACCATAAACCTTGCCCATGCTCCTATTCATGGGGAACTTACCTTCTCTACTGAACCCACGGTGAAGATATCAGCTGGAGAACAAGTACCCCTCAAGTGTGTGATATTTCACACCAGCACTGCAAAGACAGCTGGGCCAAGCCTCAGCTGAACATAACACTGACAGTTTTCCATTATGACTGACCTCCAAAGGGGGTTAGAGCCAAAACAGAGCTTGAAGGTGACCTCCAACATTATTCACCAAAGGAAATTCCAGGAAGCCTCAGGTTTTAAGGTTCTCGTACTCCTTGCCATATGAAGAAGCTCTGCACTGAAAAGAGAGAAGCCCTTGGTAGGGTGTGGTAGAGGCCAAGTCTCCGGGAGGAGAGAATATAATGACCCGTGGGCTCTGGACAGGCTGGTTTGGGGTATGTTTTATGAAAGCTCGTGCTTAAGTCAAGAGCATGGGAACATTTCTGCCAGGTGGGCTGGAGGAGCCTAGAGAGAAACGGATCACTCTGTTAATAACAATGGAATATAAACCATATTAACAACCACCAACCTCCAGGCAGGGTATTTACATATTGAGTTCCCCATGCGCTGCCATTTTTCCCTCCCTTGTCCATTTCACTGATTGTTAGCATGGACAGAAGGAAGGAGCTGGACAAGATGGTGAAATGCAAAACCAGCAAGCAGATCGCCCTCTGCGCCTGATAGGAAAAGTGGGTGGAAGAGCTTGAAATGAATGATGCTAATAAAGCGGTGACGTTGGGGAAATTCCCTTCTTCCCAGTGGCCAAGACACAATCACATTCTCCTAACCACAAAGGAACCAACAGCTAGAACAATAATGATAGAAAAATAATGAATATTTTCCTATTACACACTCATTGCATTTTCACACTACAAGTATTCTATGTTTGCGTATTTCAGAATCCAAAAATTGATCATTTCTGAGTCAGACAGGTCCAGATACAGGGGTGGCAATGTAGTGAGTAAGGAGGAGATGTTTACTGGTGTCAAGTGTTGATATGTTTAAAAACAACTGTTGCAGCTATCATCACTGGGGAGCGAATGCCCAGTTGAGCCTCACCTGCATGTGGTCATTGTACTATCTCACCAAATATTCCATATCAGATTGAAAAGTACTTATAAATATCAAATAGCTCAAAATAATCAAGGGATTATTCCCTTAGAATGAAGTGCCCCCCCACACCATGCCGTGTAAGAAATGTATAAAGATTCAATGCAAAAGTCATCTTGAGAAAATACTGTGTTTGCACCTAAAGATTTGAGTGTAGTCCAGACACCACCACTCATTACGGTCTCTGTCTTTGGCCAAGCTGACCTGGGCTCCTTCTACCACAGCTGGGAACAAGTCCCTCCCACAGAAGGTGTGCAGGCTCTCCTAAGATGCAGTATTTGAGTACTAAGCACAAGGTAATCAGTGAATGTCAAGGGTTATGACATTAGATCAGCAGCCATGATACTTGAGACTCTGTGCTAGAGTCAACTTTCTTCTTGGGGTTATAGTGGCATCCTAGCTTCATTCATCAGCATCAGCCCCTAGGAAGCTATTCCTCTTCCAATGTAACCAGCACATCCTGAGGACTTCTCAACAGGAAAACTTGCTGGGCAGCTTGTCCTGTGTGGTACAAGTCCTAGACCTGGACCCTACCCACCCCCATAAATACCCAAGACCACAATTCTGCCAGTTCCAAGCAGGCTGGCTCTGGTACAAGTGGTGACACTGAGACTTGACTGCACTATATTGTCCTTTCCCTGCTGGGCACTCACTGGCTACTCAGGCAGTTGGGTTCCCACCACGGGTGGTGACCTCCTTCATAGAGGGCTGGTGATTCAAATGGGACTGCCTTCCCACAGAGGTAAAGAGATAAGTGCATGCTCTGTGTTTAAATTGCCTAGTGTACATTCTATTTATCTGCTCTTGTATTAAATATATGTGCACATGTGTATTTTGTGTGTGCACACACATGTGCACAAGATTCTGATCAAAATGTACTGTCCACCACAGAACAGGTCAAAAAGCTTAAAGACTTGTTCTGATGGAGAAGGAAGGCACTGGATCTAGGTCTTGGCTCTTTTCTCTGGTCTGTTGGGATAATTTGCTGGAGTTCCATGAACCCTCTTTGCACGTTTGTGACCACTGGAGTGGACCAGGTATTAGACTCCCCCTCTACTTTCTCCAGATGATGGCATGTGACCCCACCACGGATGGAACCTTCTTGATTGCAGACAACTCCCAGCTTTTCCAAGACTTCTAGATTCTCTTACTTCCCTACAATTCTTCTTTCCTGATTGCACAAAAACAGCACATTTCCACACTTCAGAGACAAGAATGTAATTGAAAGAACCTGAATACCCTACTAACTACACTGCCTTCAAAGAGTGTCCTGTTACAACCGCCTTGTTCACTAAGAACTACCTTTGTATATCTCCACAGGAACGATGCTCTTTGGAGCACCACGCTGAGCTCATGGCATTTCACAGGTTCAACTGATTTCTGTTAACCCTAAACATTCTCCTTTTCACATTGCAATGCTGCCTCTTTATCCTTTGGGGTCTGTATTTGCCATTCAAGAAAGGATTACATCTTTCTGGCAATGAGACTATGCCCCAAGTTACCCTGATCTCTTGCAGCTATAAAATTCAAAGTAAAATCAGATGCCGCCAAGGAGTCCTGGTTGAATTTATGGGGAACCAGCCCTGGCAGGCAAAATCTGGGGTAGGGTGGGTTGGGGGTGAGCAAGTGTGCCCCATGGGCTGTTCCGTGATGGAGCTGGAGTAGATCTGTCTTTTTAGGGATTTAAGCTCTCCTTGGTTTTTCCAGATTCTTCAGGTTGTAAGCCCTTTATTTTGTACAGTAGGAGAAGTCATCAATCCTAAGAATCTTGCCATATTGAGAGTACGAGGAATATAAAAACACAGCATTTTGGGGGTGCTATTTGGATGGGTGCGGACTCTGCCCATAGGATGCCATCCCAGGCCTGGGAGACCAAGTCAGGATCCATGTCACCACCTGCCACCTGGCAGCAAGCACTTCACTCATTCAGTTCATTCAGCAAATAACTGCCAAAGGCCCACTTCTCCTCAGTGACAGGCTAATCCTCCCTCATAGTCTATAGGGCAGCAAGGGGGCTGGAGGTGCTGGAGCTGCCTAAAGGGATACCTTCAAGCTCTGTTTCCCCCATTCCCGTATGCTCATCCCCACTTGGTTCCAAGTCGCTGCCCACGGGTCTGCTTTTATGGAAGAGACATTTAATGAGTCATTTAATCCAGCCTAATTCCCCCATTTAGGTTGCTGTCTCCTTGGGGAGGCTGCTTCACGCTTGGAAACATCCAGAAGTCTCAATGCTCTCCCCAAGGACCTGGCCCTTCAGCGACGTCACTTGAGCTGCCATTCTTCCTCAGTTCTGACAGAGGCTGCTCCTGGAAGCATCTGCAGAACGAGCTCACTGTCTGCATCTCCCAGAGATGCTGTGAGCAACTCCAAGGCCAACTGCAGTTGCCAGGGGTCCCACCCATGACTGCTTCCAGAGAGGGCTTGAAGAGAAACACCAAAACTACTGGTATCTTTTTATTATTGATTTGGCAACCCACCAAAAGGCACCTGATAATTCTACAGCAGCCAACCCTTACTTCTTTTTCCATTTTTGTTTTTTAACCAGCACTTCATAGGGGCAGCGCCAAATAAATGAGGCAAGTCCATGACATACAGGGAACACACACACTAGATTCATGTGGTTTGCTGCAGGCCAGTGCAGGTAACTCAATGTCCCTTAGCACCAGAGGGTACCAAACTTTGGGTTGTTGGGCCACAGGCTGCAGCATCTTCCCAGGCTACACCTGCACACACTCCCATGCACGTACATGCACATGTATGCACATGCAACCTGCACACAACCTTCAGGCCTAGGAAGAGCGATAGGAAAACATTGCCTGCCTGTGGGCTTTCTGCCCAAGATAACGCAGCTGAGCTACTGCTGCAGAATTGATACAAATATATCTCACTTTCTATATTACTCACTTAAAAACAGGTTGGAAATTTCACATCTGTTACAGAATTGTCAATATTTTTCTTAGAACCTTGAATCTAAATATCCCAACAGACCAAAGGTTTTCATGCCCATACCCGTACTCTGTAATCAGCCCCAAGAAAGCCCAGTCTCCTGGTACCTCTACTGAGCCCAGGAAGCTGAGCTCACATAGGGAGGACTTCTTTCAGGAGGAGTGGCCCTCCCAAGTTTTCAATTCCAAGCTCACATTTTGCAATGAGTTACTCATGCTTCCCAGAGGCGGATAAACAGTCTGTTCTCTTCAAGTCTCTGCTTGTCCCCAGAGACAGCTGCCCCAGGAGCACAGACAATGGGAACCTGACAAATGATCAAATCAAGAAATCAGGAGCACTTTGAGAAGTGGGTGCTGATTCCCTGCACATGGGTTCAGCCCAGCAGCAGGGCTGAGAGACAGCCAGATGGGATGCTCCATTGCCGCTAACGTGACATGACAGGGCTATTTTCTTCCCTCCAATCAGCTGCCAGGCACACACAAGAGATGGAGCTCCCTGGTATAAGCCAGTCCACTGGAAAATAAGTATGAAACAGGTCAAAACAAACCTTGTCTTTGGTGCAGAGACATAGTTTCAGAGGGAAAAAAGCATTCGCAGTAAAATAACTTCAACACAACACCGTGGGGTTGAACTCTGCTGTAGCCTGGGGTGTCTCATCCTGACCCTCTCCCTTCATTTGTCTGCATACTTCTTCTAAGTTGAGACCTAGGTGTAAATCCTCACAGGCCAGCCTGAGACGGGGCTCCCAGTGGCCACAAGCATCTCTCAGAGTTTCTCCAGTTCCTATTTCAGACTTCCCACTTCTTTTGGAAGGTCTTTAGTAGCACATCTCCACTTCTAGAAAGTTGAAAGAGGGCCAACCCAAAAGGTAACGCCCCATCCTTGAATCTTGAGTAACCCAGGGCAGAAATGGAACTGAAACCTGGCCATTATATTTCTAGTAGGACTCTGGCTACTGAGAAAGCTGAAAGGCTCAGAACAAATCACTTATCAGGTTTCCATTGCCTGTACCCCAGAGAGATAAATGGAGCCTTGAACAGACAATAAGGATTTACTGGGTGCCAGGCACTGGACTTACCAGGAACAATGAAATATGGACCCTGCCCACACAGAGTTTCCATTCGGAGATACCGGGCCAATATGAGAGAATGTTCTAAACCCTGAAATGAGTTCTCATCAAAGTTGGAGGGGGCAGGCGAGATCAGGACGGGAAAGACGTCACAACAGTTATCATCAAACTTGAGTTAGAGGGAAGGCTGAGAAGAATGCCCACGGGCCAGCAAGAATGGAGAAGCCTGAGGCAGGAGACCAGCATGGGTGAGGAAAGGAGCCCTATGGGACAAAGAGTGAGGCACAGGCCTCTTCTTTAGTCCCAGAGAGCAAATTCAATGGTGGAAAGAAGAAAGCAGAAAAGAATGTCAGGAAAAAGAACACTGGTAAGATGGGAAAGAAAGGAATGGATAAGAAGCAGAATTCAAAGGTGACTTTGAGGATGGATCCTTTCAGGGGTACCATCCCCTCATCCACAACAGGAAAGGCAAGGTCAGGCGCGGCCAGGGCTGAAGCTGGTATGGTGTAAATCACTGGGATCAGGGGACAAGAGGCAGTGAGGGAGAAGTGGACTGCCAGGGAGCCCATCTGCAGAGGACAGAGCAGGCTAAGAAGTTGAGATGCCAGAGAAGTTTCATCCAAAGCATTTGGGGTAGCAGCCAGATACGGGTCACTTGTGTGGCAGGTTCATGACTTCCGTCCAGCCTCATTGGGCACCTGCAGAGGGAAGAAGCCTAGTGACTTATCACTCCGCCTGGGCAGTAAGCCCCTTCTGTAGACTTCGTCTCTGCTGGTGCTGTGGGGACAAGAAGGACACTAAAGCAAGGCCTGCTGCTCAAGGACCTGCCATCTAGTGGGGAGACAAGGGCTGTGCACACTGAACATAGTGATGACAGAGTGTGGACAGTCTATATCTCACAGCGTGCTGAGAGCAAGGAAGTTCTTCAAAGAGAAAAAAAAGTTACACAGGACAGAGTTTATAAAGGGAGGTGGAGTCTGTAAGGAAGTAGTACACTGAGGTGGCCAGAAGTTTAAAAAAAAAAGTAAACTACTAGCAATAAGATAGTTTAAATTCAACCTCATGAATGATTATACTAAAAGAAAAAAGATAGAGATGGTCAGACTGAGTGCAGAAATTTGACCAAAATATAGACAGAAACCCACTTTGAAACAAAGGTGAAGAGGTGTGTGCACATCTATGCTAAAAGCAAAGCAATGGAAAATCCGTGCTGTGTAAGCATGAATCAAAAGAAAGCCGGATGGCTGTGTCAATTTCAGACAAAATAGAATTCCGAAGAAAGGAAGACTTGTCAGGGATGAAAAGATTGTTGCATGAGAACAGGAACCAATTCTCTGAGCAGACAACACCTGACCAGGCAGCTTCAAAATACGTGAAGCAAAAATGAAGAAGACTGAAAGGCAAAAACAGAGAAACCTATAAATATGTTAGAAGCATCTTTGAGTAATCAAAACCACAAGTGGATGAAAAGTGACCGAGAACGTGGGTTATCTGAACAATGCTATGAACCAACTTGACCCACATGGTGTGCATAGGACATTCCATGCAGTAACTTACCAGAGTAAATTAAATACTCATGAAGATAGGCTGTATTCTTGGCCTTAAGACAAGTTTCAACAAATACAAAAGAATTAAAATCATAAAAAGCATGTGCTTCGACCCAAATGGAATGAAATGAGAAATCAGTAATAGAAAAATATCTGAAAAATGTCCACATGCTGAATTAAGAACATGTTTTTTCTTAATAACCCATGGGTCAAAGAGAAAGTCACAAGGGAAATCAGAAAATATTTTTAATTTAATGAAAAGGTAAACAACATATCAGAATGTATGAAATGCTGTGAAACCAAAGCTTACAGGGAAATTTTTTTAACACTAAGTTCTTAAATTGGGAAAGAGACCTCAAACAGATGATCTAAGCTTCCATCACTTAGAAATATAAAAAGAATAAGTGAGAGAAAAAAGGAAGGAAGGAAGGACAGAAGGAGGGGAGGGAGGGAGGGAGGAAGGAAGGGAGGAAGGGAGGGAGGAATGAGGGAGGGGGAAGGAAGGAAGAAAGGAAGCAAGGAAGGAAGGAAGAAAGGAAGCAAGGAAGGAAGACAGGAAGGAAGGAAGGAAGGAAGGAAGGAAGGAAGGAAGGGAGCAAAACCCAAAGAAATAAAAAACAAAACAGAGAAAGGAAGAACATTGCTCTTTTCACCTCCATGCTCTTGTGACTTCCAGACCCAAAGCTGTGCCAGCTGCCCCGATGTCCCCTGGACTGAACTTAGAGGTCCTTCCAGCCCCTCAAACCCACCTGCTCTAATATGCAGCATAACCTCTCACCCTGCCTACTCCCCATTCCTCCCCATCCTGCCCAGCCCAAATCCTGAAGGGTATCTTCTTCACCATCTCTACATCCAAACAGGAACCAAATCCAACTCAGGGATCTCAGACAGCTCTCTGGTCTATCCCACCTCTCCATTCCAGGAGTGCTGCTAAACACCAAGCCCTCACCTTCTCTCTCCCAATACTCTGGCAGCCTCTAAGTGGTACCCATCAGCAGCCAGCTCACATTGCGGCCCTAATGACCACAAGCAGCAAATCTAACCAAGGACATAAGATCATGTTTGAGGGGACATTCTTGGAGTGGATGGAGCCAGCTCAAAGGCAGGGCAGTACACAGCAACGCCTACACTGCACTGCAGAGATTTTTGATTCCCACACTTAGAAGAATCACACCTGTAAACAACAACATACATATTTTCTTAAATCCAATCAACAAGCCACAGTGCAGCAATTCCTGTGCAGGGAACCAGAAAGTGGTTGTCAGTGGTTCATCCCGTGCCATGTTAAGTCTGTTGGGGCAAAGAGAAGCAATACAGAACTGCTGAGTGGTAGAGCCAAGAGCTGGCATGAGGGAGATGTCTCAAGGTGTCTCTATGAAGAGGACACATGCAGAAGCGCCTGTGTTGTTTGTACCTGAAGCAGCAGCTCAGTGTGGGGAGTTTTTGCCTTTTTTTTTTAAACACAGTTAAAATGAACATTTAGCAAACAATCCAAGTTCTTGTTTGTTGACTTGTTTGTTCTCATTTGTTTATTTTGATGGGAAAGACAGACGTATTGTTATTTCAGTGTAAGAGGTGGTAGACAGGAGGGGTTGGCCTTGACCCAAGGCCTGTCGTGTACCTATAAAGCCAGTATGTGAAGACCACAGAGGCCCTCCCTGATGAGCTGACATGTCACCATGACCTCAAATGATTCAAGGAAAGAAACTCGTGTCTAATGTGTCAATAGCCCGAAGTAGTTCCCAATGCAAAGCATGAGGAGATGAAGGGAACAGGACAGAAGAGAGATGTGTAAATGTAAAGAAAGCTTGACTTGGTCAAAAGTTACTTCTTTCAGCTTCCACTAGCTTGTACTAACCTGTCTGTCTTTAACTAGATTTATTTGTTAAAACCTGAAAGTCCTTAACTTAGAGCCCCTGCTGCCTAATGTGTGATGGCCTTCATTCAAGTCAAGGTCAAGCTCATCCCTTGGTGCAAAGTCAATGCTGGAGGAGTCACAGAGATGAGGCAGGCCACCTTGGGTGGTGAGAGGTAGAGCCCCAGGGCATCCTCTCCAGCCTGTGAGATCTACTTTGTGCCTCTTCCTGCTAGGGAGGAAAGACACTGTCTTACTTTGCAGTCTGACAGCACTAGTCAGTGCTGAACCAAGGTTCTAAGATTTAGAGAGAAAAGTAAACAGAGAAATCTTAAATCTCCAGGAGTCTCTCTGAATCACAATAGAAACTGAAAAGAACAGTTTCATAGTCAAGAATGAGTGCATATTTACAAGAACATTCAACTCCTTCACTTAACGTGCCTTTCAAGCAAAAAAATAGAAGCCAAACATTTAGGAAACAGAGGGGCGCTCATAGGCTCAAGCCCAGAGCATTCCACTTTCCTGTTCCATAAAACCCCCTGTGCCACCATTCAGAGAGGACCCTCTCTGTCCACACCACCTTGCCCTTGGGAACTCCTGGCTTTCCAGGTCGGAGCCTGGTGGGGGAGGAGGACACAGAGTGGGACAAGGCTCTACCCAAGTAGGAAGAGTTCAGTTGTGGGAATTAGAGAATAAATCCAAAGTCACCCACCTTCGTTCCTGCCTTGAACAGGGTGGCAATGAGATATTCCACAAGGGGAGTGAAAGAACAGAACAACATGCTTAACGATTAGGACTTTAATTTAAAGGGGCTATAACCTAATTTTGGAACAAGAAATTTCCAGCTGGTCTGAGGTAGCAAAGGGTGAAGATCATTTTTGACAAATGTAAGATACAAGGTTGGAAATACTTGGGGTGTTGTCTAGTCCCAGTGTCAGTCTGGGTCCGAAGTCGGCGGTTCTCCTACAGGATTATTTCATTATGATTTCACAATGTGAACCCAAAATAAGTCAAGTCAACTTTACAGGAGCTCAGCCTCAGCCTGAGAATTTGCATTCAGGGCATAGGTCTTTAGCTGCTCGACAGAGACTGGGGTGTCATGCAGGTCCACGTGATGCGGGGTTACCAGCACAGGTGAGAACAAATGAGACATTTTATTGAGATCAAGGAAAATTCTTTCGTCTTGTTATCTTCCTGCCTGCTCCGCCCGATGGAAAGCCCCAACCCAAACTCACCACAGACAGAAGGTGAGCCTAGGCCCAAGAGGGAACCCCACCAAGCAGCCCAGCCTCCATAGGAAGGCCTGGGAAGATGTAGCCATGCCATTTCCAGAAGCAAAGAGGTAGCAAGGTTGTCCTAACTATGCTTGGCTCAACCACCAAGAGTTTTCATCGAGTGTATGAGGAACCAACAGGAGGATTCTGCAAGCCAAGTCCAACTTCATGAATACCCAGAAAGAAGATGGAGTACACATAAAAACGAGAACTACTTTTGAGTAATTACCACATATCAGCCACTGTGCTCAGCATTTCACATACATAATTTCATGCTCGTCTCACCCCATTATAAGGACAGCACCCCTGCTGTCTCCATGACACGGGTACAGAAACTGAGACTTTGTATGCTGTCTCTTCTCCAATGTCACCCAGCAGGTCTATCAGAGCCAGGGCTCTAACCAGATGACTTCCAAGGTCTCTTCTAAGTTTGAGACCCCAGTATGGAGCCATTCAGCCAAAGACTGCATAACACAGAGACAGTGGAACCTCCACTTCACTCCCAGATGAAAGGTAACTTAGGCACATGACTGTTCTCTGAGTTTCCCCCTCCAGGGCCAGATGTGGTCACATGGGGCAGTTGAGAGAAGAGGGCTAAGGCTAGACTACATCTGTCCCTGGGTTTTAACCCATCTTATGCATCACCTCCAAGTAGCCACTTTTGACCCTGACCCGTCCAACGATTCCAGATCCAGATTTCCAGTCACTTCATGGACTTCCTACAGGAATCCCTTTGAGTGAAGATAACCCACTGTACCTCCAAATGTGCACGTCACTCATATCACCCCCATCAGCCCAAGCAGGACTGCTAATCACCCTGCTTCCTGAGCGCCCCCACCTCTCCACATTTGTTCCCTTGCCAGGACAGCTGTCCAGGCTACTTGAGGGATCCCTCCACCCCACCTTCACCTACAGGGATCATTGCAGGAACCTTCTGCCTGTTGACCAGAAGTTCAATCTCATGACATTGGAGGTGGGTTTTGCATTAGTGAGAGAACTGCGCACGTGCACACACACACAGTAAAATTAGAACAAGATTCTGCACAGAACTTAAAGGATGCACAATCTTCCTTGGAATCCTGTAGTCCCTAGATGGGTTTGGGAAAGAGGATTTGCAGCTGATGGCAGTACTGGCTCCACAAATTAAGATATCACCAGACCAAAGAACCTAACTCTCCTTGTACCAAGGTCTTTGATGGGAAATTTGCATCACTAACCATGAAGGACTTATGCAAACCATCTTTGCCCGTCATGGCGTCAATGGCTCTCGCAACTCATTAAGTCTATGTCATCTCTCAGAGACCAGGGGGCACAGCCAGTGCCTGGGCATCTTTAAATAGCATCTCCTGCCTTCCAGCATCCTAGAGAGCCACTTTCTCCAACAGTCCAGTGCCTGGTTTAACACCCTCTCAACTGGCTGGCTTTGGTACTGAATTGGTACCAAAACCATATTCATGAGCCCCTTCTCTGCATCCTCCCCAGGCTCTGTGGGTTGTCATATGTGTGTATATTTTCTATCACTAGGCCTTTTCCTAGCATGTGTTCTAGTTTTTCCTCTTTGAGTGTCATCCTAGGCTAACAGGCATCAATAGATTTGGCTGTAATCATGGAGCCACCATCATTGTTTTGTTTCTAACATGTTTGCTAATGACACCCTTCTAACATGACTCCATTGTTGCCACCTCCCCCAACATTTGAATGAATCCTTTCTTCTCACAGAAGGTATTCCATGCAGTCTTCTGTGCTCTTAAACCAAATGTGGCATCCAGTGCTTTCAGAGTAGGCCTGGGTCCTTCCAAAGGAGGACAGCCTGGAACACCCAGGTCTGAACACCAGGAGTGCAGGTTGCTTTCCATCACACACTTACCTGCCTAAAAGGGTCTAGATTCACACTGACATTTTCAGCATAGCTCTGTATTTCCAAGCACAGGCATGAGAGTTGAGCCAAGTAACCTGCCTTCTTCCACTCGTTTGGACTCACCGTGTTAGTCTCCCATTGAGCAGGGCTTAAATTACCGTGAGGCCAGAAACTACACAAGGCGTCACTTTCTTCCCTGCTAGACATTGGTCCAGACATTGCAACTGGACTTTACAGTGTGAGGTTGAGACAGCTCCCTCCTCCACTCCAGTCACAGTATCTCAAATGCCATCTTCTCCAGGAGACTGGAGAGAGTTCTATGTCTTAGCAAGTGATAGTGAAGAAAGGAAAGCTAGACACAGAGTTCCCTGCAGCTGTTCACTTTCATGAGCTGCAATGCCAGTGCTTGGCTTTTATTTCAGATTCAGTCACTGGATAACACCTTGCACCAGTCTGTCATCACAAACAAAAATTAACACCATCAGGAGATACCATCAAGTCTGTCAAGGCTCTGGTAGGTGTCTTTTTAAACTTTAGTGAAAAATTCAAGATCATCTCTGTAGGGCCATATAATTTACACAGTAATATTGGGGTCCATAAAAGATATCCCAATCTATTTTCACTACACTGTTTTTCAATTTTAACTTTTGTGCATATTATGTTAACATAACTTGATAGCAACTCAAGTAGGGGACAGTCTGATTTTTCTTACAGAAACAGGCATGGGAACTTCAGAATGTCATGGCCCTAGAAAATTATTGTACAAAAATGTCCAAATAATTGAATGGAATAAAATATACTGATCTGTACCTCAAATTTTACATCCTTTTGTGACTGCTCTACAATTGAAGAAATGAAACCCCTCTGGATAGATGGGCGGACAGAATGTCTTGCAATACCAAGTGTGGGTACCCAGACAAGCATGGACTGAGATTTCCTCGTGGAGAGGGCCACAAGCAGCCTCGGACTCACAGTGTTCTCCTGCTGTGGCCCCATGAGCTCAGCCAGGAATGATGATTCATGTTAGCTATCCCTTGGGAGCTGGTAGTAATGGAGCCTCAAAAGATGCCTGATGAAACTGAGAATCAAGTTTCTAAGGTGAACAGAAGAGGGAGGTGGGGCTGCATGATGGAGAGATTCCTTCCTGGCCTCCCAGGCATGCAGAGAAGCTTGGATGGGCCCATCCATGCCCACACCACCTCTTCTTACCCCACGTGGCTCCAGCCAGCCAGAACAGCTTTTCTAAATCACAGTGCTCCACGCATGTGAAGGTAGCTGATTCTCCCATCATTTTCTCGACTATCTCAATTCAGTATTTGGAGGAATTATGCATTGCACTAGTAACGGCAAAATATTTTAATTGTTCATATAACTAACCAGACAACATTCAAACACCCTGCTTGAACAACTTACATGATTATATTTAGTTTTTGAACAAACACTTCAAAATTGAAAAAAGAAAATTAATACTCTTTTCCAAAAACAAAAGCACAAGTTTGCATGTCTCATTGGAATGTTTTAAGTTTTACCTTGAGGAAACTTCTCTAAAGGGAAATTCACTGTGAGATTCCTTTTTCACTATTTTTTTTTTCTGTGGTGCTGGGGTTTGAACTCAGGGCCTCACACTTGCTAGGCAGGTGCTGTATCACTTGAGCCACTCCACCAGCTCTGTCTTATGTTGGGTTTTTTTCAAGATAGGGTTTTGCAAACTATTTGCCTGGGCTGGCTTCAAACTACAATCCACTGATCTCTGCCTCCCAAGTAGCTAGGATTACAGACATGAGCCATCAGTGCCTGGCTTTCTCATTCACTATTAAAAGAAAAACAAAGTCAATTAGCTCATTTAAATCACAAAGCTGCAAAACTGAGGATCTTTTATTAAAAAAAAAAAACAGAGATTAACTGGCACCTCGACCTTGCATTCTGTGGTCAGACAGCGAGGGGTGTCTATAGAATGAACTTTCCTTGGCTGCTCTTGGTTGGTTCCATTACCAAAGAAAGCCTTGACAGTTCCACAGTTTTCTGCCAGGACACAGAATCTTCCTGAAAAGTTCTCCTCCCTCCCAAGTGTTGCCATCTCAGGTCAGGGGTCAGCACTGGCAGCCCGCACTGAGGACATCTGGGTCATGGTCCATGGCTGGGACAGCAGCTGTAGACCTTCATCCCCCTGTGGCACCCTCAGCTGTTCACAGCAGCTTGGCCACAGCCCCCCACTCCTCAGTGTCATTTTCCCTCTCAAAATGCAGCCCCCAGACCACCTGAGCACACGGCCTTAGTACAACTTCTGTCTCACTTCAACACATGGGGACACTTGGTGTTACCTCACTTTCTTTTCTTTTCTTTCTTTCTTTTTTTAATTGATGCACTTAATGTTACAGAATGACCCTGACTTCATTTGCATAGAAAGTTCTAAAATGCAATTTGACCGGAAAGTGGATACTACTCCTACATCCTGAAATCTCTTTCTTAGCTCTACAGTGAGCATGTCCACTCTCTATTCTCTCTACCACTATTTCTAATGGAGTCCGTTACTTATGGGCTCAGATTCTACTGTCCTGCTGTTCCCAGAACAATCCAGCCAGTAGGCTTCTTATCCGTGGATCAGGAATTCATTCCCCAGGTGGGGTAAACAGGTGGGCTTCAGGATGCATGACCCCCTGCAGTTCCCAATGTATTGTGCATACAATATGTGTGTCTCCCAGAAAAAGCATCTGGGACCCCATCACGTTCCCAAGGGAAAGCACATGTGAAGAATGACCGTTATTCTTGCACATGGACCATTAGGCCTGTAGTGCAGGAACAAAGTCCTAAGTCTAGTTTGCTAAAGTCTCATGTGTGTCATCTGGAAACCCACCAAAGAACATTACTGGATGGACAACCCCAACCCTGCAGGTCAACACAAAGCAGCAACCTCAGCAGAAGTGAGGCTGAGTTCAGTTTGGCCAGGTTTGATTTCATACAGTATGAACTATTTCTGTCTTTTCTTTACCGTGCCACCACACAATACTCAAGCAACAAAAATTTTAAGGCATTGACAACAAAACAAATCCCCTGGCATTTTTGCAAACATCTTGGAGTTTAACATTGCTTTGCTCTCTTCCACTGCACAAAAATATCAGATTGGCACTCAGGAACCCCGCTGAGATGTGAATATTAAAGATAATACTAAAGCTCACACTGTTCCATTCTCCTTCTCAGGATGAACTCTCAGCTTTGTGCAGGAGCAAAACAAAAAAGGCACCAGGAACCCAGGATGCTTGTGAAATCAAAGCTGTTCTCTGATGGCTCAGGCTGCCTCAGAACCTGGGCAGGGAATGGACATGTGGAACGAGGTCATGGTCAGAGGGGTTGCAAGTGTGGCTTCTTCAGAGCTGCTTCCTCTGATAGGTTCTTCATTAACTTAAGCCCTGGGAACACAGTCTAGTTCTCCTCCAAGTTCTGTGCAGTGTGACGCAAGCCTGAGAGGGAAACAAGCATCTAGCCATCACTTGCAAGATGTTCACTTGTGGATGCCTTGGCAAGGGAGACTCAGAAAACCAAAGGCACATCTGGGGCTCCCCAGTACAAGGACCTGCATACTGGCCTCTCTCCAAAAAGTGGTAGAAATTGCCAGTGTCTTGGCTCTTAGAGGATCTGCAGGGAGGAATGGCCAGGAACCCCTTCCCAGACGCTACCGCATGGACAGAACTTGGAAGTGGACAGAAGCCTGTCCTCCAAGTGAGAACTCCTTACTGCTAGACCACATCTCACCTACTTTAGAACTGGGAGACCCCATGTCCTCTGGAAAACTCTCCAAAGTTCCACAAGTTTCCAAGGTGTGCAGGAGCCCACTTCTGTTTAGGGCATTCTCAGGGGTCAGTGTCTTACTTTGGATTCCTCCAAAAGCAAACGTAGACAGGCCTTGGGAGCTGACCTAGGATATAGGGGTCAGGGGAGGAAGTGGGGTGAGACAGGGACAAGCCAGAAGGTTATGCTCAAGGTCCCTGCAAAAGGCAGCAAGGGAGTCCCCTACAACCTAATTGCCCACCTGGAGGACAGGTGGCCCTGGCATTTATCCACCATCTTCTGTTCCACACAGGGACTCCCCCACAATTCTAGGCTATACTTGCCAGCTCCCAGACCATCTAGATAAGAGTGGAATAATACACAGCACACACTAAGGGCAGGACACAGCCAATACCAGGCTGGTCCGAACTCTCCCAGAACTACCTGCTGCTGATGCCAGAGGTGGGTGACACCCACCTGTGCACCTATCCACTCACTGCAGCCTCATCAACCTGATGCAAGTGCGTTATTTGAATATAACACAAAGAAGAACAGGATCCAGGAGTAGGGGGGATAAGACTCAGCAGCTGAAGCAGTGATGGAACCAGCAGTGGACAGCACTGTCTCAGAGCTGTATTCGCAAAGAAGAGGCCCCGTCCAACCTGCATCCTGGTGAAGAAGAAAAAGAGATCTAAAGTACCCAGGGCCAGATGGGACACCCTGACCCAGCCCAGCCTAGTAGGCTCAATGCTCCCCCTCCTCCCTACACAGGGCACTTGGGCTCTGGCAAACCTGCTAATGCGGCAATTTCAAAGAAGCCACTCAGAGGCCTCTGTAAGTTCAAGACCACAGTGCTGTCCCCTGCTGGTCAAATGTGCTAATGGGTCTGGGGAGAATTTTAATAACACTAAGGGCATCCTGCAGGTTATCTTCCCAGGTTGCAAGTCCCCTTATAATCATCAGAACAAGGCCCTGAGCTGTCTGCACAAACCAAGCTCTGCCTTTTGAAATGTGAACCCTACAAATGACCAGGCCAGCTGGGCCAGGTGACTCAGCCCTGATTGTTAAAAACCCACACCTGCCTCCTGTGGGTGGAAGGAGCAAGAGGCCTGGTAACCGAGGATCCACACCCTCGCCCCGTCTGCTGCGGGTCCCTGAGCGATGAACACAGCTGAAGTTAGGGAAAAATGAAACCTGAAAGTCCAAGCAGATTTAGCTGCAGCTTTCAGATGGTGTGAGCACCAGCCCTGACTCTTGGGCACCTGGGACATACTCTGGGAAAGCTGTGCACCTCCAACTGGTAGCCAATGTCTCCCACAAGGAGCAGCAGCCCACGGATGGGCACTCAGATCCCCCACCGGCCCTGGTGATAAAGAAGTGATGGACACAGATCCCACCCTTGCCAAAGAGTGAGGGACAAGTCTGGCAAGGACACAAAGGGAAGAAGTAGAGGAGAACCCCTAGAGGATGATAGGAACCCCATACGTGGCCAGAGACAGCTAGGCCCTGCAGCTACTAAAGCCAGCCTGGCAAGCATGACTCATTCATATATGCCACCATCAGAACATAAGACTATCTGAATAAAATCAAGCAGATGGATAGGCAATCCCGGGAGAGCTAGCAAAGCCACGAGCTATCATGCTGGCCAACCTCTGAGAATCAGAGTGGTTCATGACCCCCAGGTCACAGCACCCCCTGCCCTCAAACATCCACAGAGTGATGTCCACCTGCAGGGCATGTAGCAGGTCAACACGGGAGCCCTGATCAAAGCATGCTGCACACAGAGCAGCCTGACAGTGTAGACAGGAGTGCAGAGGGATGCCAGCGGAAGGAGAGTGTCCTTCCAGCCAAGGCTACAGGGAGGGACCACCCAGAATGCTGCAGGAGAACATGGCATCGTGCACCGTCAAATGCCGCTCAGAGGCCCGTGATAACACCCACCATGGCAGCAGAGGTGAGACTAGAAGTCCAGTCATACCAGTGAGAGGCTGCTGTCCCATGGGTCCTGTCATTTGTCACTCACACATGGCAGCCCTGTGCTAGGACCAGTACACACCAGGTCTCGGTTGCTCAGCTAAGGAAGCCATGGCTTGCTGGTCTGGCCTGTCCAGCTTGCAACCCACTGGTCACCAAACTGGAACTACTGTGAACACTGAGCCTAAAAGGACCCTGGAACAGAGGTATGATGTTTACTGGGGACTGTGGCTGGTGGAGGGATGGATGGAAGGATATGGAGTGGCTTATGGGGGTGAAAAGGTTTTTTTAAAAAGAAAAAAAGCAGCACAGAAATTTGGCAGTGACAAAAAAAAAAGTGATCAGATGGAGTCAGGAGCATTTTCCCTTTCAGTGGCTCATCACTGGGCATTATTACAGGCCAGAAGCAAGACCCTGGGAAAGCTGGAAGAATCTGAGTTGCAGGAGAGAGGAGAAAACCAAGACAGGTGTGACTAGAATCCAGGCAACCCTTAGCTGAGTGCAGCGTGTAAAGCCTATAATCCTCAATTGCAAAGGCAGGAGGACAGCAAATTCAAGGCCAACCTGGGCTACATAGTGAGACCCTGTCTCAAAAAAACAAACAGACCACCTCTGAGGGCCTGGCTCAGATAGCAAAAGGGGCCTCCTGCGTTTGGACAAGCAGAAAAAAGGAAGGACATGAGGGGTACAGATAGGTTCCCAGGAAGAAGACTGAGTTCAGATAGCAGCTTTATTTTCTGCACCAAGCTGGGATCACAGATTCCTAGGCTGAATTCACCTAGACTGTATGTGGAAGCTGGAGGTGTCAGAGGTTAGAAGAGAATGAAAGAGATTTGAAAGACTGTCGCAGAAGAGAATACAGTGGCCCAAGATGACAATGGCATCATTAGGTAGCTCAATGCCCCGTTGCAGTTACAGATCATGAATTTATAATGAATTTATTATCTACACCACCACCTACTGCAATAAAAGATTTGAAACAGCTCACTATGAGAGGCACAAATCCAGCTGAAATTTACCCCAAGAATTAGAACATTAAGGAGGGAGAGAGAGGGAGAAAGAGGGGCAGGGATGCATCAACGAAGACAACCTGGTACCAGGAGAGTGATAGAAACCTTGTTATCTGCCTAGCTGTGTCTGCCTGAGCCTTGAACACTGAGGAGAGTTTGTTGCATGCATTTTGTTTTTATTAAAACATTCACTGTGAAATACAAACAGCAGTACTGCAGAAACCCAAGATCCCACCATGCACACCCTTGGTGTGAGATCTGAGAAACATGAAGTGGGATCATCACATATGGGAATTCCTATGATACCAGAATGTTCTTATGTGGCCATTCACATCTCAGCCCTTGCACAGTCTGAAACTGCTTCAGGACATTTTTCCAGAAAACAAAAGCTATGGTGTGAAAAGATGTCATGTGTTCTTTAGGTGACCCCATAAATCGAAAGTGACATTAACAATAGGAGAGGAAGACCTGACTCAATCACTGACTTTGCCAGTGGTGATTGCCAAACACTGATGATGAAGAACAGTGAGGACACTGTGAGGACTGCTTAGGACATAAATTCAAAATACAGACTCTTCATCCCATTCCTGAAGACTTTGACCCCATAGCAGACGTGACACTGCTGTTGATGATGACAATGACAAGGATGTCAGTGACTACAACTAGGATGGCTTGATAGTCTTCCCAGTGCCCACCCTCCCCAAGTCCGTGCACACCCCTACTCACAAGTGCATAATCTGAGCAAATGTTTATTTGGAACCAGGTGTCCACGGTTGCTGAGTGGCCTCCACAGTTTGAAGGCAAACTGCTTTAGGCTCCCTTACTCTATCTCTCCCACATGCTCTCACTCGGGCTTGCTTTCTTGTCATCCACTGACGTCTTGACTACCAGTGAAAGTGGCGGAGGCAAGAGCAAAGAGAAGAGGAGCAGAATATTTAATGACAGCTTGGGTGTTTCTTGGTGGGCAGTAGAAGCAGCCAGCCAACGGACGAATAACAGAAATACATTTTCCATGGAGGATGGAGGACTGTGGAGTATCGAACTGCATTAGCAATGGTTACCTACAGAGGCACCATTCACAATCCTAAGTGGTGTCAGCTCTTGAAGATTGAGATCCAAGCACATTATAAAGAAGGAAAATACCTAAGTCTTCTCTGGGGAAGTAAGTCAAAGTCCCGTAGGACAGTGTGAGCTAACCTGGACACTCTGAAAGACAGGTGAGGAAAAGCATTTCAAAGTATTTATTTTCTCATTCCACCCCTAGGGACTTATCATAAGGACATACAGGTTGGTTAAAATATGTTTAGAAATAACCTAAATATCCGATTATGGAAGATTAGTTAAAATCTGCAGCTTTAAAAGCAATGTTCTAGAAGAATATTTACTGACATAAATTTGCTTAAAGGGAAAATATTTCATAATCTATTAATAGGAAAATATTATAAGATGTAGGACTTTTGTTCCAAGTAGGATGTGAGAGGTCATAGCCAACCAATGGTTCCACAACAACAGCTCCCCTAAAACACTGGAGAGCTGTAGTAGCAACAGTGTCCAGGTGAGCAAATATCCCAGAGGGATAAGCGTCCTGCTAGGACCACTCGTGGCCAAGTGTTTCCCAGTGGGCTCTGGCACATGTGGGTGAAGTCTGAGGACTGGCCTTGCCTACACTGAGGACTCCCATGGGGAAAAAAGACCAACACAGCTGTTGACAGCCTTGCAGTTGGCAAGACGACATTTTCAAAATGAAAACTGCACATTTAAAATTAAAATGCTCTGCACACACTGAAGATAGACCCACAGCAGAAGAGAGCTGGAGAACTCACAGAAATATGAATTTAACAGTGTCCACCTTGATGCACACAGGGAGAAATAGAACAGATCACTGGAGATGTGGCAGACTGTCATGTGCCAGAAACCCCAACATGTAACTGGAGTCCCAAGGAATGCAAAAGAAATAATAGGGCAGAAGCAGTATTTGAAAAAATAACAGCTGAGAATTACACAGATCCAATGAAAGTCATTAATCCACAGATCCAAAACACTTCAGCAAAGCAAGAACCAGAAACATATGTGTAAGAAAAGTATACTTTAAAACATTACAGTCGAACCTCTAAGAACCAGAGAGAAAAGAAAAGTCTTATAGTCCACAGAAAAAAAGTCATATTACCTTCAAAAGAACATGAATTGAAACAATTAACATTTTTAAACGGCCATAATACCCAAGTAACATACGGATTCAACACAATTAAAACATTAAACACATTAAAATTCCAAAAGCATTTTTCACAGAAGTAGAAAAATGATTCTAAAACTGCGATGGAATCATAAAAGACACTGAGTGTCAAAAGAACTCAAAGCTGTGATATATCATCTCATACCTATCACTGCAGCTATCATCAGGACAGAGAGAGCAAGTGTGAGAGAGGATGTGGAGAAAAGGGAGGCTGTCACACAGTTGTTGGGAAAGTAAGCTGGTGCAGCCAGTATGGAAAACAGTATGAGGGTTCCTCAAGAAAATTAAAAATAAAGTTACCATATGACTCAACAATCCTTCTTCGGGTATGCATCTGGAAGAAATGAAACCATGCTGTGTTGAGCTATCTGAGATCCCCTGTTCATTGAAGCACTATGCACAATAGTCAAGATATGGAAGCAATCCAAATGCCCACCAGAAGATAAATGGATAAAGTAAGCGTGAGATAGATAGATAGATGACAGACAGGTAGGTAGAATGGAACATTGCTCAGCCTTATAAAGGAAAGTGATTCTGCCATTTGCAACAACATGGACAAGCTGGAGGGCATAATGCTCAGTGAAACAAGGCAGATACAGAAAAATGATCTCCCCCGCGTTTAGAGAGTTTTATAGAAACAGAAAGTTGACCAGTGGTTACCAGGGTCAGGGAAATGGGGAGAAGTGGGTCAAAGGATATGAAGTAGTGTCCAGCAGGAGGGACATATCTACAGATGGAAAGCACACCACAAAGACTCTAGTTTATAATACTGTATTACACACCGGAAAGAAAATTACAGTGCCATTCTTGAACACAGGACCAAGAACCCAAAGCAAAACATGGGTGAGTTGAGTCTAGGAACAATAAAAGGGTACTATATCATGACCTGGAGTTTGTTCCAGGAATGCAGGGTTGGTATTTAAATACCTATAAATGTTACTTACCACACTAACAGAAGAAAGGACAAAAACATAATATTATGTCAAGAGATGAAGAAAAACATTTCATGACATTCAATATCCATCTGTGGTTAAAATGTGCAGAAAAGGTCTTCTTAAATATGGTAAAGGATATCAATATTTATAAAGCCCACAGCTAGCAGCATACTTGATGATAAAAAAAAGTCAACACTTCTATGGTTTCAGGAAGCCCAGTGTTGTCACTTCTACTAGATATTGTGCAGAAATACTGTGCCCAAGCAATAAACAAGAATAAATAAATTACACACCAAAAAAGAAATAACAAAAGAAAATGCTAGACTACCTAAAATAATCCACAAATGAATCTTAGAACTAGCAAGGGGATTTAGAAAGGTCACCAGGAACCTTTCTAAATATAAAAGTCAATGTTTTCAACACACTAGCAACAAAAAATAGAAAATAAGCAAGTACTGCCTAATACAGGAAAAACATTCAATACCTATGCATAAATTTGTTTTCTAAAGTGCAAGTCCTCTATGTGAAAAACTATGAAATATTACTGACATAAACTGAAGACATAAGAGAAAAGATGATTCCTGATCATGGGTTAGAAAATTCATCACTGCGAAAGTGTCAGTTCTTCCCAAATTGATCTTCAGATTCAGGGCAGTACCAGTGGAAATGCCAGCAGGTACTCGTGCTCAAGCTGATGGGCCAGTTCCAAATGTGGGTGGAGATGAGAAGGTCAGAGACTTACAGGATCAACTGGTGCCAAAACCAAGGCAAGGTGGCTCTACAGGATGGAGGGATGACGTCAGAGACCCACATCGCTCTGTGTAGGTGGGACGAGCTCTTCAACCCATGGAGATGAAGCGACTGAGTGGCCACACAGAGGGGAAAACCATACGCTTCTATACCTTCGTCAAGCTACAGGCAAGAATTATTTCAAGGGTTATTACAGATCTAAGTGCAAAATGTAAAACAAGGAAGTTGCACCAAGAAGACGTTTCATCACCTTGAGCAGGAAAACTGTTTCTCAGCACAATGAGAAGCACTAACAGAAAAGACAAAAATCTTGACAAGCTGGATATGTGCACATTAAGAACTTCTGTTCATGAAAAACAAATCACCATGAAGTGGGCCAAATTTTACAAAACACATATGCAAAAATAAACGCATAGACTGGGTGTGGTGACTCATACCTGTAATCATGTTACCAAGAGGCAGAGATCAGGAGGATCACAGTTCAAGGCTAGCTTAGAACAATAGGTTATCTCAATCAATAGGCCAGGTGTGGTGCCACAAGCCTGTGATCCCAGTTACGCAGGACATATAGGTAGGAGATCGCAGTCTGAGTCAGGTCTAGAACAAAAATGCAAGAACCTACCTGATCAACAACTGAAGCAAAAAGGGCTAGGACTTGAGGGATGGTGGCTGAAGTGGTAGAGCATCTGGCTGGCAAGCATGAGACCCTGAGCTCAATCGCAAATAAATAAATAAATAAGCTCAGATCCAGAATACATAAAGAATTCTTACACATCAATGATGAAAATCTCCCTAAGTTTTTTCAATGGGCAGACTTGAACAGGCAGAGCAGAAAAGAGACTGTTCTAGCAGTTAATAGCATACAAAAGCTTTGCAACAGTGATTTACCAGAAGAATGCATAGCAAAACCACAGCTAAACCCTTTACATACCCACGAAACCACTGGAGTCTAAAAGGTCAGAGTTTGTGAGGACGGAGGACTTAGAATGCACAAAAGAGCTGTTCTACAGTTTTGTTACAGCTACACACACACACACACACACACACACACACACGGCCCTCCACCTCCTTGAGCGTTGCATCCTCAAATTCAACCAACCATGGATCCACAGAATGGAATAAAGCAACTGGGCATGTTCAAAGTTCTTGTCCTTACCCAAAATACAGCGTAGCAGCTCTTCACATGGAGATGAATTAAGGTCACCTGCAAACACTAGGTCATTTTACAAAACGAACTTGAGGATCCATGGGCTTTAGAGTCCTGGAACCACTCCCACTACCATGCATATTGAAGGACAACTGTATACATTTTGTGACCACGCAATATTTCTCCTAGAGAATAGATCCAGTGAAAATCGGTGTGAATCCCACATACATTGCACACGTGTGTGTAATGTGTCAGTCCACAACTACAGATCCCTAGAGCTGGCAAATCTGAACTTCAGTGGTTGAAATCAGCACCGTGGTTAGTGGTGACCACAGTTCAGTCCTCTTTATCTCTCTTGGAAAGTGGCTCAATGGAGCCTTCCAGGAAGATGGGTGTGTTTGTGAGCTTCATATGAGTACTGCCTACACTGTGTGTCGGGCTGAATGCATAAGACCACCGTACTTTATTGCATACATGTCGTAGTTTAACTTTTAAATGAGGTACAGTGCAAACCCTCATGAAAAATGTAGCATGCATGTATATAGATATGAGACCAGAAGCGTTACACACCAGAAGACTAATGTTTGCTTGTCTCTAGGCACTAGCTAAATGGGAGATCTTTTTTTTAAATATCGATGTTTTCTTCAATTCTATAAAAAATGTGGATCACATGTGATTTTCACCAAAAAAAATCTTAAAGATGGCTTATAAAAAATCTGCAGTGCCCTTGAGTCTGTCTGCTGTCTGTGTTGGGTCACACTCTAAGGAGAAAATGGCATCCAATCCAGGAAACCAGCCTGTTCCTCTCCGGGTAGAAGAAAATTGACTCTAGCACTGATGTAAAAAGCTGCTTGGAGTCATCGTTCATTCTAAACCCCGAGGTGACTGTGACTGCATGGATGTGGAGCGTGGTCTGTGTGGCCCTTGGTGGTTCTCAGCTGGGCACAGAACAGAGTAGTGCTGCCTCACCTGCAACCCAGCCCCCACCTTTCCTCCATCTGCACCCGGAACACATGTCCTTCAAGCAGGGCAGAAGCCAACCCAGGGTGACTGGCTGGCTCTGAGATCATGTTGTTAAGCACAATGTCAGTTTTACGACAAAGAGCAAAGAAAACCCTTTTATTGCCACCCCTGTTGGCAGCCTGTTCATTGCCCCTCCTTTTTACTGCCTGGCTTGCTGGTTTATTCCCCACATGGGGGATGCTATCGCACTGGTGAGTTACGGCTACTTCACACCTGCTAGAGCAGATAATTCTTCTATCTCACAACCTATTTATTTCATTTGGATCAGCACGGTTTTGTAGACATCGTCTCAAAGCCATAGCAATTATTTCTACACTTTTCCCCTTTACAACTTACCATTAAGGGACTCAAAACAATTCCTTGACCTGTGCAATTGGAAAAGTATTCTCGAGGAGGGAATTCGAGTGGGGGTGAAGCATGGGTCACATCTGAGAAGGACTTCCAGTTAAGGTTATTGAATTATGCATTTCTGATTCATTTCAACAGGAAATCTAAACCTGTAATGTACATCTGAGGTTGATGGAGGAACCCAAACCCAAAGGCGCACAGGGGTCGGAAACCATATTTATCGACTTTCTATAAAATACCAAAAAGCCAGTGAATGAGCTCTCCAATCTCATTACAAACATCAAATTTAGGGTCTGTGCTTTCTTTATACAAAATCTAGTTGCAGAACCTCGTAAATCTTTAAAGAAGTCATACATTAAGCCTTTCTTAAAATATGTTATCTATAGGATTGCAGATTTCATTTCGAAGACCAGCTCAATAAAGACCAACACCACAGCGAGCTTTTGCATCAGTTGAAAAGAGGGGGAAACCAACAGCTTTAAAGAGAAAATATGATTTTCATCACTGCTCGCTAATTTTAGATGAAATTCAGAAGGCAACAATTGTCATTCCAGTGGCAGCACTCATGTCCTATCTGATTCATTCCACATAGAGAGCCAAGATAAATGCAAAACCAAAAAAACCAGACACCTAAAGACAGATACATCATACTCTATCAAGCCCATAGTTAATCATTGTTACCCCAAAAGCTACTTCATTACGGCAACCGAGAAAAACAGAGCACAATTATGCAGTTTAAAAGGTTTCAATCAAAATGATGAATGGTGGTCTTTGGGTAGTTTATTAACATGTTTAGAAACTTATTTGTTGTTGTTTTTGTTGTTCCCAAGAGAAAAGACCTGGGAGGCCAGCACACTGTACAGACTTTGTGGCTAGAAATCTCTAGCTGAACTGAACTGATGTACAGCTCATTAAACTAGCCCTCCTGATGGCGTGGGAAGCATCAAAATTCGGAGTGGAGCCTCCTGGGATGATCTGACTGAACCACTGGTTTACAGAGAAGGGAGCCAGAACCAGACAGGGAAGTGATGGACCTGGTCACAGAGCTTGCCGGGGCCTCCCTAGGACACCCCCTCCCTGCTGTGTTTGGCATTGGTTTGTCAAAATGAAGACCACACGCTGAACATAAATAAAGGACATGCTGAGATATGAAATACAAAAGAAACATGAAACGACAGAGCATCCTTTCAAGCCAAAGGTATGTGTGTGCTCCATAGAGAATTTGAGAGCTCTGAAAGATGAAGCCTTCAAAAGTTGAAAGTCAGCCTTGCTCCTCTTGCTTCTTCCCTTGGCTGGAGTCTTTGAAAAAGATGATAAGATGACATACTCAAAAATTTTATTTTAAACATATCATGAAAACTTCATGAAAGAAACCCTTAAGTTTCCACTTAATCACTGTTTTGTTCAGTACTCCAATTGTTAGTCAAAGACTGATCTTAACCAAAATTGTCCATGTGTGTGAAAATTCAACCTCATGAGGCAAAGGCCCGTTTTGGTGAAGTGGGGAGGAGACTGTCTCTCATTCTCAAGTTGCTTTCATACAAAGCCACATTTTTGGCTCACTTTATACAGTGCTATAATTCATGCAGTGAGCACTGAATTCCTGCTAAAGACCAGGCTCTGCCTTAGTCTCCCATTGGAGCTCTAATGGTTACAAACTCGGTGCCTTCAAAATTACTCTTTTTCCATTCTGGAAGCCAGAACTCGAAAACCAAGGAGCCAGCAAGTCTTCTCCCTTCACAAGTGCTAGGGAACAGTCTATTTCTTTGTCTCCCCAGCTTCTGGAGCTACCCTTGCTCTGGGGATTGCTTGGGTACAAGCCTCCATCCTCACATTGCATCTCTCCAGCCTGCACCCTGTCTCCTGCCTCCTCCATCTCCCCAGAGTGATTCTCCAGTCCCTATACATGACTCATATTGCTGCCTCCATCTGTTTCTGTTTCAGAAACAACGAATCACTCCAACCTGAAACACCTTCCTTTTCAGTCATCGTATCTCCTGCTCTGCCTTTGACCTGCTGTCTCTCTCCTATAAGAACAGTGATAACCTTTGGCCTGAAAAGATCACATATTCAGTTTTCAGGTGTTAAGACAAGGATATCTTTGGGGAGCCACCAACCCATCTACCACAGGTGCAGTTTTTGGTACTTGGGATTTTAAACTAAAATGGAATTCTTGTCCTTCCAAGTGGTTATTAACCAGGTCAGATGGGTAAACCTGTCACCAATTCATGCCAGAAGCCACATGTATAGTGGCCATGAGGAAAGCATGCTGGAGAATCCAAGAAAGAGAGAGAGGCTCTCTGCAAGGTGGTGCCAGGCTCACATGGACCACGCTCACCACCTTTGCTGTGATAATGCAGCTGTGTTGAGCCTGCCAGGCTTTGCTTCGCTGTTCTTTTTAAAAGAGTAAACGTGCCCAGTTAAATTGAGCATGGCAAAATCCCTAAACTAGCATTGCTCCTGTGTACCCTTGTCAGGAACGGAACCTCCAACGGCACAAACCCAAAGCTAAAATCCCAGCCATCATCTACATTCATCTGCAAGGCAGAGCAAAGAGAACTTCAGTGGGATCCAGGAGGTCTGGAAATCAGAGTAATGCATTTTCATTTCCAAAACGGCTTCATGTCAACTGTCATAATTAACAATGACGGTGCTGAAAACAGGTGAAAATCCAATTCAGAGAATTTCCAACACCAGGGTTCTCAAGTCACGAGGCCTGCACTGATGCAACCTGAACTCACAATTAATTACCAGGCTACAGGCAGTTACACAATAGTGTCAGTGGGAAATTAAGACTAAGACATGTGAAAATGAAAGGCACATTTATGTGAACTGTTGGATACAAGACCAAACAGAGCAACCTGCGCCATTAGGCTCTGAGGCAAAGCCTTCTCCCACTCTTGAGATGGACTTTGGATTCAAGAAGTCACTGTCCTGATGCCAGGTCTCAAACTCCCAGAGAGCTGGGCACACAACCAGGAGGGAGCGCCTCTTTCCCTCCACTCTTCACCCCAAGGGTTACAAGCATTTCCCAGGACACCCCTCTTGTTAATGCTTAGTGATGTTGTCTTGATCACCATTCAGTGGCAGGCATGGGCCCCACTGTCACCTACATGTACTGTTTCAGAAACCACACTCTTTCAGGGACTTAGACATCACACATCATGAATGAACTCTGTTGGAAAATTCTAACTCAAGTCCCAAATAATCAGAAGTACAACATGTTGTAAGGAGTTAGAGTCGTTATGTTTCCTAACTCAGCATGGGGATCCATATAGATGCAAAGCCAGGGTTTCCCATTTTAGAATTCCAGCAGAAAGAAGCCTGCTAGGCTACTTTACATACATAGTAGTCAATTTACTGAAGTTTGAACCTCTCAGTTTAGAGCCCCGGGGGCTCACTAGAGTGTAAAGCTGAGACACGTTGAAGGAAATATCCAGCCAAGCAGTGAGGCCATGCTTTTTGGTTTCTTTTCATTAAGTAAAGTAAATTGCAGTTCAGAATTTGTTTTAGAAAGTGATTTTGTAAAGCTATTATTCTTGTCTCAAAATTCACAAGTTCAGAAGATGCCTTGAAATGTCTCTTCATTAAATACTGTCACCAAGAGAGGCATGAGCAAGATAAATTCATCTCTGTCCAAAACTGAACTCATGAGGCATAAATAAAGGTATTGGAGGAGGTTTTCTCCAAGAGCAGGAAAAACACACCGAAGACCAGCCCCCATGCTCCTGGGGAAGCCCCCCACTCCCTAGGGAGCAGTTCACCCAATTTCTCAGGGGAAATATACTCACATGGGGGCTCCTGAAGGAGCTAGGATGAACTGCTCAAGGCAGAGCCTTCGCTCAGCCTGTTAGCGCCCGCCAAGCAGGCGTCAGGGAGTGATGTAAAGCGACTCCCAGTCTCTAAGAGGCATTTCCACTGGCGCACTCTCCAGTGAGGAACACACTGATCTGACACCCAGGTAAGAAAATCCAAGCCCGGAGAAGGGCTCAGCCCACAGCTGGGAGGCAGCAGCAGCTCCACAGTGCGCCTCTGAATTCCAAGCCCAGGTCTTTGCACTGGGCATGGCATGAGTTATTGTAACTGAGAAGGCAAGAAGCACCATGGCAGTGGTTTGCAGTGGTCATTTGAGCTCTTCCATATGTGCCCACAGGATCCACACTGAAGCCTGGGGCATTTATGTCAGCCCCCCCACACCCCAAACCTTGCCCCAAAGCGTAAAACTGAAGCCCTACTTGGCCAACTTAGCAGAAACTCAGTCTGTATGCTCCTGGGATTTTGCCTTGGAGGCTAGCTCCCCTTCCACAGCACTTACGTACAACACCCAGTCTGGTTGACATGACCTTGTCATTGACTTGACCTCAGATGTCTCCAGAAATCCCAGGGCAAACTATAGAAACTCACAAAAGCAATGAAGATGTGAAAGGAACAGGAAGGATAGGGTCTCAGGTCTCCCTGACAGTTGCTCCCAGATTTACGGGGTCTTTAGATGAGTGGAGACCCTGGTCAGGCCTCCCAAACTGTGTCCATTTCTCATTCATGTGCTCAGCCATTTGGTAGAACGTAGTGCAGGCACTTGGACTAGAGGAAATGCCAGAACCTGACTCCCCCAGGATGAGTCTCCACCCCAACTCTCTCTATGCCTAGAGGATTTTCTCCAGTTGAAGATAGCAGGCATGACCCCACCATCACCTCAGGTACAGTAAAAATTCTGAACCTCAAAAGGAGAGGAAGATGTGCTCTTTATTCCCTAGGTTCTAAGGTCTCCTTGCTTCTGATACAAACTACTAATTCCCACAGCCATCTCTTCAATGACCTTTGAGATCTAGGACCTAAGAAGCATTGGGGTGGGACACTTGGACAAAACACAGGGCCCCATTACCCATCCTCCCCTATGTAAAAATGTACTCAACTGCCACCCTGCTGTGTCTGCCACTCAGTGATTGTAGAATTATGGCCAGCGTCCACCAAAGAGGTCATCCTAAGAACTGCTTTATTAACATGTGAGACAATGAGGCTATTTTAAGAGGGAAAGTATCAAAGTGCCCTTCACCCAAGCACCTCCAATATCCACAGTCAACCACTTACCCTCTGCAAGGGGCAACCCCATTAAGCCTAATTGCCCAGCACAGATGCTAGCGTTCCAGGCTGAGAACAAATGAGTTGCAATTTAGCCTTGGGTTTTTTGAGGATTTTTTTTTTTCCTTCTTCTTCTTCATGTTTCACCTCTGTTACCTGGAACATCTAAGGAGATGCTCCCAAGACTGTGACCCCAGCAGATTCCCTGGGGTAGGCAGGGCAAGAAGCAACCTTGGAAAGTTTTTTAGGACATCCCTGGCTACAGATGAGAAACAGCAGGTACACATTTGAGGGTGGGATGAGGGTAGAAGGGGAGAAGATAACGAAAGGAATTCTATTCAAAAATCCCCTTCCTCTTGGTATATTCACCTTTCCAAGCTAGAAAGGCAAGATATTTGGCTTTCTGAGAGTCCCCTGCAGTGGTGATGGTGGACATACAGAGAGGCCAGCAGCAGGGATCAGCCTCATTCTGCAGCCCCATCTTCCAGATGGATAGCCAGTGGAGGCAACAAGCAGAAACAGCAGAGGGAAGTCCCACAGATTTAAAGGGCGGATGCATTTGGAAAGGAGAGAAAAAACACTACACCAGAGGTGGGAGGGAATGCAATTTTTAGAGATGAGCCATCACTACACACTTATTAGAACAGCCAAAATCCAAAACACTGACCATAACAAATCCTGGTGAGGACAGTCTTGTAGCTTCTCACAAAATCGAACATATTCTTGCCATATAATCCATCATTTGTACTCTTGGGATTTATTCAAAGGAACTGGCAACTTACATCCACATAAACACTCGCACACAAGCTTTGTGACAGTTTTATTCATAATTGAAAATTTTGGAAGTAACCAAGATGTCTTCAGGAGGTGAATGGATAAGTAAATCTAGACAACAGAATATCATTCAGTGCTAAAAAGAGCAAGCTGTGAAAAGACATGGAGGAAAGTTTTTTAATTACCCAGAAGAAATATATTTAAATGATATAGTGGTTGAGTTGTGATGGGACTCTGGGGACATCTGTCTTTCTTCATTGTCTATTTTGTAATGCAGTTACTTGTATTTCTTAATGTTTTATTAGTATAGAAGAGTTGTACTGGGAGTTTCTTTGTGACATTCCACATATGCATACAATGTACCCTGGTTTGGTTTATCCCCTCCTTTATTCTCCCTCTTTCCTTTCCCCCTTCTTAAATTGACTTTGACAGACTTCAATGTTCCATATTCACACATGTATAGAAAATACATCAACCAGATTCACCCTCCTTCACCCTCTCATTTACCCTCCCCATCCCCCTAGTACCCTTCCCTAAGCACAACCTGTTTTACATTCCAACCTTTATTAAAAGAAAGGATTGACAAATGGAACTACATGAAACTAAAAAGCTTCTGCACAGCAAAGGAAAGTCACCGGACTGAAGAGGCAGCCCACAGAACAGGAGAAAATTCTTTGCCAGCTATATATCTAACAAGGTATTAATAACCAGAATTTATAGGGAGCTCAAAAACCTAAACTTCCAAAGAATCAATGACCTAATGGAGAAATGGGCAAATGATCTGAACAGAAATTTTTCATAGAGGAATCTTAAACGCATATTAAGTCAAAGAAGCCAATCTGAAAACGCCACACACTGTATGTTTCTGTCTTTGACATTCTGGAAAAGGCAAAACTGTGGAGGCAGTAAAAACATCATGGCTGCCAGGAGCTGGGGACAGGGAGAGCTCAGAGTAATTTTAGAACAACAAAATTACTCTGTGTGACACAATGGTGAATGCTTACTTTTATACATTTTATACAGAATGTACATCAAAAGCAAGCGGTTATGTGTCAATGTAGGTTCATTAGTTGTCACAAATGCACCCCTCTAGTGGGGATGTTGATAACTGGGGAAGCTATACTCATGTGGCATAGGTGAAAAATGGGGACTCTCTCTACCTACCTTTCAATTTTGCTGAGAACCTAAAAATTTTCTGAAAAATTAAGTCTTTGGGGAAGAAAAGGAAACACACAAAAACATGAAGAGCATTCAACCAATCACAAATCAGGTTGTACCAATTCAGATGAGCAAGGCATAGAATTTAAATGTTAAGACCCCATCACAGCATCATGCCAGTGGGAAATCCTACCTTAGTCTTGGTGGGACCTCTCTCCAAACCTGTGGTTAGGACCCCAGGAACTTCATCAGCACCTGGTGTGGCAGGTGTGTTCGCTTCCTATGACTGCTGTAAGTAGGTACTGCAAACTGTCTGGTATTAAACAGAAATGTGTTCTTACAGTCCAAAAATTAAGGTGTTAGCAGGACCATGTTCCGTCCAAGAGTTCTAGGGAAGGATCTGTCTGCATCTTCCACCTTCTGGTGCATCTCAGCCTATGACCACATCTCTCTAATCGCTGCCTCCCTTATAGTGCCATTTCTAAATACCTGCCACTGACTTTTCCCTGGGTTTGGGGTTTTAAAGGCCTGAGGTTTTGCATCATTGACACCTGCCTCTTCGAGACAGACCAGGAGTGGGTGTCCCTGGGCATCACATAAGCTCCAAACCCTCCACTGCTCACACCATTCAGCATAGCCCCTCCCCAGAGCACCAGCCTCACGGGTAGAAGTCAGCTGCCCCCTTGCTAAGAGCAGAGGCACTGTGCTCAGGAGGCAGTGCATGGGAGCCCTGTGCAGACTCCACAGAAGCCTCCTATTCCCAACCAAGACTTTCACCCATGGCTCCTGCAAGCTGACACTTAGACCTCTGCAGACCACGTAAGGGGAGCTCCTTGGACATCAACACTCTGGACAGTGGACTCTCCAAAGACATTTGATGTTGCCACCAGGGCTGAAAGTTGTCTGCAGCTTAAACCATCACAAGTGAGAAAGTACAAGCCTCAAACACTAATCCTATCAGCAACATGAGGTGGATTAGATGTGCTTTAATAATACAGATAATTACTAGCATTTCAAATTTAATTAAGAAGGATGCTTCTGGCTTTATTTACATTGTGCTTCTTATCTCTACTCATCTAACATCCAGAGGTTAACAAGAAAAAGAACTATTTACATAAAACCTGCAGGGCCTCCAAGGAGCAGAGCACTCTTGCAGCCAGCAGGGTTTCTACAGACACTGCACAGGCAGCAATGGTCCCCTCCATCTACAAACGCAGTGGGTCCCCTTTATGCATGGGGAATGGGGAATGTGTCCCAAGACCCACAATGGAGGCCTGAAACCCAGATAGTGCCAGACTCCATCTGTGCCATGTTTCTTTCCTATCCGTACCTAGGATAAACCTATCTTAAGAACTAGGCCCAGTAGGAGATTACAACAGTAACTAATAAACAGGCAATGATGGTGAAATGCTGAGATAAAAGTCACAAGAATGTAGTTTCCCTCTCTTGAAAGAGTCAAGACATACTTTAATATGTTCAACCCATAGTTGACCGTGGGTGACTGCAGCCACAGGATGTAAACTGTGGGTAAAGGGGACACCTCTTCTAAGACACAGACTCTGCAGACATGAGGGACATGGGCACTGGACCTGAAGGTGGTACACCCACCAGGGGAGGATGAGTTCCTATGGAAAAGGCTGTAGCAAGGTCTCAAAGTGCAATGGGGGTCACCCCTGCCATGGAGGGGGACTAGGAGGCCTTCTGTCTAGGGCTACATGGGGCAGAAGGTCAAAGATGGAGAGGGACAAGCTGGTGGGTTTCTGGGAGAGAGTACATTCTATGTGGAAACCTGGAAACCACCGAAAGCTTTTGTTCTAGCCCCTTAGGTTCTCACGTAATGTTTTGAAGGTTGTTTGGAAAAATATAAAAGCTTTCATCAGCTTCACAACAATGGGACACACCATATGAGCTGTAAGGCTGGCATGAGTCCAACACACTTGACTCCCATAAAGACTCTGTGGGCCTTCCCAGTGTTATTTCTTGTCTAATAGCTTCCCCCCCCCATTTTTCCCACCCAGGTCCCAGTAAAACCCACATAACAGAAGGGTGACTGTAGGCTCCTGATGGTCACCTCTAAGGGACTTTTTCTTTTTTTTTTTTATTTTTCTTTTATTATTCATATCTGCATACAAGGCTTGGTTCATTTCTCCCCCCTGCCCCCACCCCCTCCCTTACCACCCACTCCGCCCCCTCCCTCTCCCCCCGCCAATACCCAGCAGAAACTATTTTGCCCTTATTTCTAATTTTGTTGTAGAGAGAGTATAAGCAATAACAGGAAGGGACAAGGGGTTTTGCTAGTTGAGATAAGGATAGCTATACAGGGCATTGACTCACATTGATTTCCTGTGCGTGGGTGTTACCTTCTAGGTTAATTCTTTTTGATCTAACCTTTTCTCTAGTACCTGTTTAAGGGACCTTTTCTGTTATGAGAGATATAAAGCCCCTGGAATTTCCAGTTAGCTTTGAGATCCAAAGATGTCAAGTACTGTAGTTCTGCCTGCTCAGAGGGGTGTGGAGGGGCTAGCTGAGGAGCAGAAGTGTGACCTCACAGCAAGGACAACAGGGCCATTCTGTAGACAGATAAACAGTGCAGTCCCACTGACCATATCAGAGTTGGGATTTGAATTAAAAGAATGAGAAAGGGAGGAAAGTTGAGGAGGGCTTCACCAGAAGTGGTGGAATGATAAATGAAAATCTGAGACAGCAAAGAGTCAGAATGGTTGGTGGAGTAGGCATAGAAAAAGGCCAGCAAGAGACTGGGCCCATGAGGTGAGTTAGAGATATAGTAGAGTGGGGTGGGGGAGGACGTTAAGTGTAATCTGGTGCATGTTGAGTGTGAGTCAAGATCAGGGCATGCAGGTGGCACTATCAGTTGCACAGAGGGGGAAAGCAATAGTCTGGGCAGCAAGAAGGAGCCTGGCTCAACACCAAAGCAGTGCTGCCTCTGCCCTCCATTCTGTGGCCTTGGTGTCCCCATTCAATGTCTGGGGATAGGGCGTGGCTGTCTCCAGGATCAGGTATTAGAGACAGCCAGTACTGTAGCTGGGACCCAGTGTCCTTACTGTTGTCAGCTCAGGTTTGGGATTCATGGAGAGCTCAGATGCAGGAGCCACCAGCATAGAAAGACAAGAAGCCAGGCAAGGGAGGAGACACTGCCAGCACTTTGGAGAGCGCCTCGGGCAGGTAGCAGGTTGGGCAGGGAGAACTCATGCTTTCACACAAGGAGCAGGAGAGGTGAAGGCAGGAGGCAGAGGCCCCTTCTCCAAGAAGTGTACTGGTGAAATAGAATAGAGAGAAATAGTCAGTGTGGGCATTGACTATTCTGGGGTCTAGGAGGCGTTCGCAGTTCGGGTTACCCAGAAATTTTGCTGCCTCCCTTGCTTCCCCTCTGGATGCCCAGGGCCTAGCTCCCAATGAGGCCACCAGCTGTTAGTTAGTTGCCTTTTCTGGATCCATCCACCATTCTCTCAGGACCAAGCTGGTGCTGCTAAGCTGCCAAGAGCAGAGCAAACACAAGTCTCACAGCTCATTTCTAAACTTGGTGCCATCTGCAGCAAACAAAGGGGCTGGAAGAGATGGACTGGCATGACCAACTGGCAGCCTAGCTTAGATCTGCAGTTGCGAAGATAAAGTGCAGACTCTTGTTGAAAGAAGGAGCCATTGTGTCTGGGATGGCTACAACCCAGGTTGACAGAACACTGGGCACAGATGCTGTCTTGGAAGAGAAGCCTGACTCACTTAGAATAGGTCAAGACAATACTTCCCACATCACTGTGTTGACATTCTGTTGCAGCATATGTGAGAACCCCAATGACCCTCGAGTGTCAGAAGCAAGGACAGCTGACACCTGGAAGTAGGACAATGTGCCAGCACTGTGCTCAGTGGTCAACACAGACCATCTGATCTCACTTAATCCTCCTAGCCATGCCTAAAACGCCTGCTTCATGGAAGGGTTGTTCCCCTGCCCACAGATGCAACAAGGAAGCACAGATAGGTAGGAGAACGAGAGCCAATGCCCTGATTTCAGCCAGACTCAGAGATAGAGGACCTGGCCATGATCACAGAGCTCATGCAGCATGAACTTCAGGTCTTCCCTCATCTCCAATCTCCAGCCCGTGACTCCCTCCTTCACTCAGAATATGGCAGGGGTCCCTCAGTCAGGCCTCCTCACACATTCTGCGTGGAAATCCGAGGGGAGCCCATCACATTCTCAGACAGAAGGAACCTGCATCAGTTCAGAACCCCTCATCCACTTAGTGCATGGAGAGAACTGGATACCGAGCTTATCATGTACACCGATTCTCTACACTGAGTTCTTGACTCTTGGAGCTCTGCCAGCTCTGCCCACCCTCCATCCAGACAGGTGAGAAGTGTTCACATAGCCATCAGGCCTGCAGAAGTATGGCCTGAGGCACTCAGAGAAAGTCAATCGCTTTTGCATTCTTTAGATAACCAAGTAAGCACACCCCATTTACAAAAAACAAAGTCACCTTCACAATGCGTTTAAGTATCTATGGGAGTTTTAGAAGTGAAATGCAGATAACAAATACTGGGCGTTGTCTCTGCTTACTGCACCCAGTGCAGTCAAGGTTTCCAATCATGAATGTGCCATGAATTCTGCATGCAGCCTATTTCTAATGTGTCTGAAATAAATAGGCTTTCATTGGGCCCCAGAAGTGTCATTTCTTGAAGGCTGCTATGAGCCTGATAATGCTTATATGTCAAAAGTAACAAAAAACAGCAAATCATTCTGTCTTCAGATGTTCTTTGGACTCTACAGCACTTTCCCACAATACTCAGAGCACTTGACCAGCCAAGGGGCAGGGAATAGTCAGTCCAGAAGCATGATAAACTTCAGAGGGTCCTGAGGCCTCTGGCAGGACACCAGGCCACCTTGGCAGCAAACTTCTTCAAAGAGGGGGTGCCTCCTAAAGAGAAAGCTTCTCAGACTCTGCCACAGAATTGAAGTGTTAAATCAAAGATTAAAAACTGTTTAAATTATTGAGGGAGTGCACTTTTTCATACCTCCTGAACCTCGCAGTCTCACACTGCTTTGCCAAGGTAGCCTTTCAAAGCAGGTGCAATATTACATTCACCTTCTCGGCCAGTTGATGTCGATGTCTCTCTGAATCCCTGAAATGTTCAGGGCCAGGGTCTTGGGATCACACACTCAGAGTTCAGCTTCCTGGAAAACTTGTCTTTCTGAACTCAGCCAGAAACAACACAGGAAGGGAAAGTGGTTCTGGTAGGTAGACCTAACATGACCTTGGATATAGTGGTTCAGGGTCTTGCAAGAAGTCTACAGCCTGCTCCCAGGTATCCCCTGTAAACATCCTACCTTGCTTGGACCTTGGCAGCTCTGTGTGTTTTTCTATGGGAGCTGCAGATGCAGGAGGACTTGGGGCCTTAGGGGGACATTGTTGCCTCTTTGTCCTCCTTTCCAGTTAATGCTCTGGTTTATTGGTCTGATTAACCTTCAAATTTGGCTAGGAAAACTCTGCTGTGAACATCCACAGAGTTGTGGCTGCAACTATTTATACACTGTCAATGGCCATCGTAGATTGCGGGACCCCTTTCACCCTAATTGTAGTTATCAGCAGTGTAAGGCTATAACACATCACATAGGAGAGGGTGGAGGAGTGAGCACACTCATTACATAAAGTGAGGGAATCAGATTTTGCAGAAAATCAATACCATAAATAAACATCTGCTTTTACCAAAGTAGGACACACAACTTTGCTCAATATTGAGATGCACAGAAGACAAAACAGAGTCAATATTACCGTTCCAAAGTTTCTTCCTTGAACTTAATCAGAAGCAGCTCTTCCTTGCAGGGTGTCTCATGAATTATATTCAACAAGCAATATTGTGTGAGCACCTAACCCTTTGGTAACTGGGATGGTGTGAACGAGAGGAGACAAGAACGGCCAGAACAAGGTCCCTGTCCTGCCCTCCACAGTGAGGGAAGCAGTTATTACATCTCAGGAGATGCTACCAAGATCTGAAGAAGTACCTAGAGGCACTTTGTCCTGGTAACACACAGTCTTTACCAAATTGAGAGTTGAGTAGAACTCACTGATCGACAGTCACACTTTTTAAGCAATGTGTCATCTCTGATGTCCTGAGATTAAATTTCATCTAAGGCCCTGATCCCCCTGCACAGACATCCAGAAACACTTTGGAGGACGCAACCTAAATGGCCCTCCCCATTACTCCTCTAGGGACCACATTGCTCTCCTCCCTCCCCGCCCCTTCTTCTCCAGGCCACTCTAGACCTAGCTTCCAGTTGACACCTCCTGAGGGCACCTGTGGCCACATTCCCTGCCCCCGTTCCCATGACCCCCACATAACACTTACCACTGATGCCTGACCCCATCTCTCCCCAGTCAAAGCTCAAGCTCCAACAGAACCAGAACACATGCTGTTCCCCATCAGTCAGTCAACTTTCTCTTTCTCCCCTGCCCCTCACCCTCCTCCTACTCCAAATGTGCCCCCAGGTGGTACCAACACCATCGCCTTGGAGGCCCCTTTGATTGATCATCTACCATGTCCCTGAATCACTTCCCCTCAGGTTTCATAGCACCATATCCATTCCTTTCTGACAACATATGGCCTGGTGCTGCTACACACTCAGCTATGCTCCCACATGGGTCATCTCCCTGTGCTGCCCCTGATTTATATGGACATCCTTCTTCCCCATCCTCTTACCTCCATGCACTAGTGAAGAGCACAGGCCTTCAAAGTAAGCAGGCTTTCAACCCGGGTGCATAACTACTGCATGAATGGAATTCGAGTTAATTTAAGTGGGACTGTGTGGACTCACCAGTCCTAGAATCTAGCACAACACATAAAAGCAATTAAACAACAGGTGGAAGATATAAAACATTGTTCAATTTTTGTTTTACAGACGATTAATACTTACTAAAGAATGCCATAATTCATAGAAAAGCAAGAGAGAAATACTGGTGATACTCCCTGGAATAAAGCACACAAAGAGCTACTTCTCTCATGGCCAGGTGTGATGGTGGTGGTACCCATACATTCATTCATTAATCCATTCATCGTGAGGTTTACTGAAGGTCTGTCATGCACCTGGCCCCATGCCAGGCAATGGGGTGCCATGGTCCTTGTCCACTAAAATTGTTCCCAGCAGAGAAACCTCTCTCTCCCTCTCTCCCTCCCTCCCTCTCTCTCTCTCTCTCTCTCTCTCTCTCTCTCTCTCTCTCTCTCTCTCTCTCTCCCCCTCTCTCTCTTCTACAGCTTCCACTAAGGAAGCACAAGCAAACATAACAAAAATAATCCCTTTTTGTGTGGGTCATTTGAGATGGAGGTGATGGCTTTGCATATTTTAACAGCTTGAGAGCATAGCTGTCCAGACTGGCTGATAAGATAGCCATTAAATTCCAAGTCTCCAAAAAGTATAGTTGACTCTATGTCACAACCTAAAAAGACCTTAAACTGTGGAGTTTGCTTTAGAAAGCTATCCTTCAAGAATCAGTCTTTAATGCCCCACCACTGACGAATGGATTAAGAAAATGTGGTATCTATACACAATGGAATTTTATGCAGCCATGAAGAAGAACGAAATGTTATCATTCGCTGGTAAATGGATGGAATTGGAGAACATCATTCTGAGTGAGGTTAGCCTGGCCCAAAAGACCAAAAATCGTATGTTCTCCCTCATATGTGGACATTAGATCAAGGGCAAGCACAACAATGGGATTGGACTATGAGCACATGATAAAAGCGAGAGCACACAAGGGAGGGGTGAGGATAGGTAAGACACCTAAAAAACTAGCTAGCATTTGTTGCCCTTAACGCAGAGAAACTAAAGCAGATACCTTAAAAGCAACTGAGGCCAATAGGAAAAGGGGACCAGGAACTAGAGAAAAGGTTAGATCAAGAAGAATTAACCTAGAAGGTAACACCCACGCACAGGAAATCAATGTGAGTCAACTCCCTGTATAGCTATCCTTATCTCAACCAGCAAAAACCCTTGTTCCTTCCTATTATTGCTTATACTCTCTCTTCAACAAAATTAGAGATAAGGGCAAAATAATTTCTGCCGGCTATCAAGAGGGTAGGGGGGAGAGGGAGGGGGTGGAGTGGGTGGCAAGGGAGGGAGTGGGGGCAGGGGGAGAAATGACCCAAGCCTTGTATGCACGTATGAATAATAAAAGAAAATAAATAAATAAATAAAAAGAATCAGTCTTTAAAACTGTTAGTGTTTGGGAAGCGCCACCTTTGGGCTTGTGGTTTGGATCTTGAAGAACACCACCCATCTTGGACATGCCCAGGAGCCCATGAGTAATGTGAGCCATGGTCCCCAGCACACTAACAAAGGGACCAACTGCTGAGCTGCAGGCCACTCCAGGTCTCTGTGGGCATAGGCCTGACTTCATCTGCTTTGTGAGGTCAGGGCCCTGGATATAGCCATGTGACTTCCGCTCCCTTCTTCAGGGGCAGCTCTTCCATGGACAAAGACAAATAATGAGGCATTTTTAGGAACCTTTTGAAACTTGTTTGGGTAAAGTCTCAAGAGAAGAAAGCTAGTGGACCCCATGTTCAGCAGGTGAGTCTAAGAAGCTAGAGCACCAACTCAAACCCTTGCCCACACTCACCTTTCTGGGACTCCAAAACAAGTGACCCCTCCCTCTCCCAGTTCTCACAGGAAAACTGGTGACAGGACCTGGGACAGCTCACTGGGCCCCAGGTTTGCAGGCACGCTCAGCTCTGGTACAGAAGGAACGCTCATCTCAAGGAATGCATGGGCCAGGGTCTGTCACTACTTGAATTCTTGAATGGAAGGATTTTATTGCTCTATTTCTCTGTGTGTTTTATATATAATTCATCCTCAGAATGGAAGAGGACAGTTGGGTTGAGTTCAGACCTCTCTCCTGACCATCTCCATTGAGGGGTGGGTGAGCATTACCCCACCAGCTGCTGGGCCCCACAGGAACTCCTCCCAGAGGGTGGGAAGTGCCTGCAGGACTGGAGACAGGCTCCATTGCCTCAGTCCTACCTGGCATGGGGAAGATCTGGAGAAAAGGTTGATAAATGAGTGGATGACCCAATCTCACACAGGCAGAACAGACATCTGTCTAAAATTTCTCCCTAAGACGTAGTCCCAGAGAACACTGAGACAGGTTGGGAACAATATTAAAATCCATAGGAATTCTGCATCCCACCCAGAAATGAAGTGGTCTGATGTAAACATGATTAAAATTATTGCCCATCAATAGGATTGATCAAGAGTGCTGCCCCTGTGACCCTCAGCTGCCCTGCAGAGACCCAGTTGTGCCCACTCTGGTCTGAGAAACTCAGGAGTCTAGCAACAGAGTAATAATTAAGTATGACAGGTTTATAGTTTTCAAGCAAATTCTGCCAACAAACTAGTCAGTTGACATTTCTAAACTTTATGTCTAAATAATTATACATGGGAATTGAAAGCACTAGAAATCGTGCTTTGTGCCCAAGAGTGAATGAAAACTAAAAAGTTCACTGGCACAGACACTGTGCTGATTAAACAACTTCAAATTACAGGTTTTGATCAATTCCCCCAGCCCACAGGCTGACATGGACGCACCTGAGATTCATCGTGACCTGAGCAGAGGTCATGCACACCTACCCACGTGGAGGAGTCCCGAGGGAGCAGGATATGGAAGAGCCAGCAGGCCAGGAGGAAACCAAATGCTCGCCCTGTGTGGCCCAAAGAGAGTCAGGCATTAGCATAAAGTTAGGGCTTAAAACAACAAAAGTGCATTCTCTTTCATTCGGAAGTCAAAATCAGTATGAGATCAGTTGCTGGTTCCTTCAGGGGCCCTGAGGAAGAACCTGGGTCAAGGCCTCTCTTCCAGCTTCTGGTGGCTGCCAGAATGTGGCCTTAAGCCAGCAGTTCTTGGCTTGAGGTCACATTCCTCCAATCGCTACCTTTATTGTCACATGGCCTTCTTCTTGTGGGTCTCTGTGTCCTTACATGTCCTTCTTATAAGGATACCAGCCATTGGATGTAGGACTCATCCTAACCCAATAGAACTTCATCTTAACTAAGTACATCCTATTCCCAAATACAGCACATTCTGAGGTTCTGGTGGACGTGAATTTGAGGGGACTACTACTCAGCTGAGCACAGTTACAGCCCCCTGGCCCCCAGGTCAGCCCAAAGTTTCAGAGCCCTGCACCCCCTACACTAGAAAGGAAGAGACATGCTGGCCACACAGTCAGTCACTTGCTCCACAGCAGGCAGTCAGTTGGCCAAACAGCAGGGCTCAGAGCACTCCTCTGGTTCCAGAGTTTTTGCTCCCTTCCTGCTTCACAACACGGCTGATGCTCCCTCTCCAAAAGCTCCTGAGAGCTGCTGGTTCTTCCAGTCAGGAATGGCTTCCTAGTGGAGAGTTTGGCTCCCTTGAAAATGGCCCTCGTTCCATAAGGCATCAGGAGGAACACAACAATTGGTCCCAAAATGCCTTGCATACTACCTGTTTCCTCCCTCAGTCAGACTCAGTCCACAGCCACTGTTCATCTGAGTGGCTCAACCCTACGCACCGTATGACAAGAGGAGAACCATCTGAACTCGCAGAAGGATGAGCCAGAGATGTTGCTTGAATGGTCCTTCAGGTAGAGGGTCACATATTCGAGAAGGAGGAGCTCTGTGAATGCAAGAAGTGCCAGGCACACAGGAAACCCTAAAGGGCCCAGTGTAGGTAAAGTACAGGATGTGAGCCAGGACAGAGACAAGCAGGGCAAAAGGGAGATAGTGCCAAGAACGCCAGGCTGCAGGTCTGCTCTGAATGCTGTGAATGGAGGTCAGGAGGTGACGGTGTCATTCCATCCTACTTCAGGAACCACGAGAGTGAATCAAAGTGACCAAGGAAGAGACAAGGCAGCCAGTCCCAAAGGGGCTGGGGTCTCACACTGTGAGCACGGGCTGGACCCTTGGCAGCCAGCAACGCTCCCAGACACCTTCTCAGAAGAATGGGGTTTAAAGTAATTAAAACACACACGTAATTGCAGAGGAAATCCATTATAGTGAACTATGGATCAAACCTTTTTGGAAAACAAATTTGTGATATGGAAATATGTGAGTCTCTTATTTAAACTCTAAATAACGAGCTCTCAAGCGGCAGGTCGGACGGTGCGGTAATTTGAAGCAGTGATGGGCGTGAGTGAATTGCCAGGGATGGCAGGAACTGGGACGGGTGCAGATAGGAATGCCTGCCGTATCCCCACTGAGTTCAGCAAAGTTCAAGACCTCAAATTGCAGTGCAATCATACCTGCACCTGTTCTGGGGGCAAACCCTGTCCCGGGCCACGTCTGGGAAGTCTGTGTTCACAAAGGAAGACGTGCTCGATTCCTGCTAACCCTTCGTGAACGTGAAAATGTAATTCTTTTCCCCATCCTAGTTCACAGGTCCCCAGGATCCTGCCTTGCTCAGAAAATGACTGCTGGTAACTGGAAATCACCATGTTGATCAAGATAAGCCGAGCTCATGTTTTTGCTCATGTGCAGAATCGAGAGTGACAAGGAAATATTAACAGCAAGGCATGATCATAACAGGGCACTGCTGGGGGAGAGGGACCAGCTGGACAGGGGAGGAGGGGCTGATAAGATATGAAGATGACCTAAGTACATTATATACATGTATGAAAACAGCATAATGAAACCCACTAAAAACTGTTAAAAAGGAAGAGGGAGGCAGGAGAGAGATTCAGAAAAAGTAATAATAGACGAGGTGAGTTCGATCAAAGTGCATTATATGAACATATATAAATAGCACAATGAAACCCCTTGGTATAATTAGTTTATGGTAATAAAATTTCTTTAAATGACTGCTAGTGTCTACACTTAGGAAGGACATCAGCCTGAAATGGAGCAGGGAGCCAAAAGATGGGGAAGAGAAAGGAAAATGTCAAAGCAGAACTGACTCATCAGGGAGGGTAAAGGGTAAAGGGCCTCCTCGTAGAAGAGGCAGCAGAAAGAAAGGAAATGAGGCAGGAAAGTGGCAGGGCTTTGGGGACCACTGGAAGCACTCAGCCAGCCACGGAGGAGCAGGTTGAGGACAGGAGAAGTGTCTGGAGCCGACTAGAAAGCAGTAATGCCATTTGGCTGGGAAAAGCCATTTGGAACAGCCCAAGCTGGGAAAAGGACACAAATTCTCTGATTCTCAATTCTTGGGCACCTAGAATATTCAGAAGCAGTTTGTCACCCACCTTCCCTCTTTGCCCCCTGAGTGAGTACCCAGGCATGTGGATACTTGTCTTCTACATGAAATGGGCCAGATCTGAGACAAAGAAGGAAAGGCAGGTTCTGAGGGCTAGTGGAGCCAGCAGCCATGCCAGAGAGGCTGTGGCCAAGGAGACTGGGGCTAACTGCTCCATTTTGGGGCCACAGAAGTTCAGAGGAGGACCAGACTCTGACGAGGGGTAGGGGAAGAGTCACAGGAGATTTCAGTGAGGGTCAACCAGTGGGCGACTTTGGACAGATCAGCTGCAATGGGCCAGTTGCATTGGTGGGGATGTGGAAAGGACACATAAGCTGGCCATGTACAATGCATTCTTGATTCCATAGTTTGGGCTGAGCTGGCTACATGAGCCCTTCCCTTCTTTGGCTGGCTGGGCACAGGGGTCCAGTGATGCTTTGTGGTCCTGTCGCCAGCAGGACTGCAAACCCCTTTTCCACCCCACTCCCAACTTTTTCAAGTCCTTGCAACTGGAGCATCAGCCCAGCTGCCCCACAGCCCACCAGTACAGAAGTCTGCAGACCTGGGTCTGCCCAGAGGATTCCCATCACCAGGAATTTTGGGTGTAAACACAGTGCCTGGCCATGGGAAGCCCTGGGCATTACCCATCACCTGTCTGATTTGGAAACTGTCAGAGCAAGTGACAGAAGACAGGAAGCACAGACTCTGCCTTCCTCTTCCGATGCCACCAACGTTGATGTGGACAGACACTGAGCAGACACATGTCTCCCTGTATGGCCAAATTCAGGCTCCAGTCAAATGGGCAAGACTTTAGATTACACCTGAGTCTCCTCTATTTAAAAAGTGCACAGCTAACAAACTCTTTTCATCTTTAGAAATGGCACGACTGTCCTTAGAAACTAACCTGAGCTTATTGATTTTATTTAACTCTTGACAGGTACAGAATTCAACATTAAAAATGCAATTAGCGTGGGCAATGGGAGAAACACACCAATCAGATGGATGTCTTTGAGATGAGAAGAGATATTTACACCTCATAAATACTCACACCCCAAAGTAGACTATGTTACCTCACCATTCCAAATTTTCCCCTCTCAACCATTACCACCGATCAGGTGAAAAACAAAGATCTTCTTCAAGTTAAACCATCTCCCAGCACAACAAAGTGGGTTGGAACTCAAAGAGAAGTTCAGCCAGTTCACCTGATGGAAACATGGCGCTGTCTGTGATGGTGAATCTTATCTGTTAACACAACAGGGCAATGGCCGCCCAGGAATCTGAGCAGACATTGTCCTGGAAGTGCCTGTGAGGCTGTATCTGGGTGAGACTGACATATCCATCGGATGGCCTTCCCAGTGTGGGTGGGCCTCATCCAATCGATTGAAGATCTGAACAGAACAAAAAGGTTGAGTAAGGGGGAACTCTGCTTTCTACTTAACTTGAGACCTCAGTGCTCTTTCCTGCCTTCAACTGAAACTTACTCCACTCATGTCATTCACTCTCTTGGGTCCCCAGCTTACCAGCCAAGATCTTTGATGTTGTCTGTCTGTCTGTCTCTCTCTCTGTCTCTCTCACCCTCTCATACATATGCACTCCTAAGACCTCAGGATGGACACTACCATCTTGAGACTCTCACATCCAGGGGCTCACTCATCCGTGTCACTGTGTCACCACTAGGTCAAGATTCAGAGGAGGCAGAGAGGAACTGAGCAGACACAAGTCTGTACTCCCTTCAGGAGACCAGAAACAAAACCCTAGTCCAACACACATACACAAGAACTGCTACAAAGTGCCACCAACCCCTGCCCAGGAAGACTGGCAGTGAGTGGCCCCAAAAGCCACCTACAGAAGTAAAACACCCTGAAGTCTGTTGGTCCACTTCCCAGAGGCCAGGCTGAGCAGCCCTGCGGGGGTCACCTTGGTAGTCGTCATCATGCCCTTGGATTTTCTTTGACACATAAAAGGCTCTTCGTCAATCAGCACTAATTGCAGGTTTCTGTGCTACACTTCTGGCTTAGGCTATTTAGCAAAAATTACATTTCATTACATTTTATACTAATCAGCTTCAAGAACAGAGTGCAAAATTAACTTGAAATAATTTCATGCTCTGGAGTAACCTTTATTTTCTAAATTGCAGTGTTTTGCAGTGACTGTTTTATCCTACCATGTAATAATAGTATTCTTTGCATTAGGACACAGCACTTAGACAACAGCTGTTAGCTTAATCAAATATCAATAGCTCATCTTTATGTCAGAACTAGGTCAATAGCTCGTGCCATTTGTTACTTCATAAACTTCAACACCGCAAGTGTTATTGGTAAAGATAAATGCTCCCTAAGTGTGGTTTAATGAATCAGAACCAATTTAAAAGATAGGCTTGCTTGAAATCTGCTAAATTCAGAACTTCGATATGATACTAAAATTTCCAGCTAATCAAATATTCACCTGAATTTCCAACATGCACCCTCTTCTAACAAACAGGAGGTAATATCTGTGCCTTGTAATTGGAACTCACCTGGAATGTCACATTTAAATATGGGCACCTCAGTTGGAGTACAAAAGAGGCAGTAGTTATAGTTCAGAGAAGAATAGCCTAAATAACCTAAATGGCAAAGGAGTCATATGAGGTCTTTGGAGATGCAGAGCAAGGCTGGTCACATGAGGTCTTTGGAGATGCACATCACAGCAGTGGAATGACTCTCCTCAGTGTCCCAAGGAGGAGTGTTCTGACACTCAGAGCTGCCCAGACATGGAGAAAGCCACTGTAATAGTGTCAAATATTTATGGTTATGGATGGGACACTGTACAATGAAAATCTAACCAGTGCTTTTCTTGTATCTGCCTTTAAAAGTGTTTGAATGAAATGAAATACTGAGGTCTCCTTGAATTAAGGAGATAGACCTAGGGGTCCCCAAAAGCCAAAGAGCCTAGAGTCTACAGGTCAGAGTGACAGAGAGCAAAGAGCTGAGCACAGTGAGAACTCCACTTACCAGTGCATGCAGGTGAAAAGCTACCCAAGACCAGGACAAGAACCTTCCTTTGTATTAGTTCTGCTCACACAGGACTGGGAATAGAGCCCATTCCTACCAGCCAGAGGGTAAAATTATAAGTGAGAGGGAATAGGGTAGAGTACTCAAAAGAATTTTGCATCAACATTTAGGATAAATTAACCATAGATTATTATTTATTAATTTAGATTTCCACCTAAAATGTAAACAAAACCTGAAAAGATAAAACTGTTTCCAAGGCGCTTAACCATGGTACACAACAAAGCTTAGGAATATTTATAGGAGCAGAAAATTATTCAACATACTACAAAGTAAAATTTGCAGCATCCAATCGAGGCATACAAAGAGGCACAAAAATAATTCCCACAATGAGGAGGAGAAGTGATTAATCCAGATCGGTGCATTGTTGACACAACCAACACAATTCATAGAAAAGAACATAAAAGCAGTTATTAAACTGTCCCCATGTGAGCCGGAAGATAGCATACCTTACATGTTAAGAAGAAACTTGCAGGTGTTTCTCTAAGAGCCAGCTTGAAGTTCTGAAAGTGAAAAGTATAAGGTTTGAAATTAAAATAATTACAATGGATGGAATTAAGGGCAAATGAAAAATTGCACAAAAAAGTTAGTGAACTTGAAGACATAGCAATAGGAAGTTTGTAAAATTAAGCACTTTGAGAGGGAAAAGGCTCAAAAAATGAACACAGCACTCATGAGTGCTGCACAACTTCAAGTGGCCAGATATACATGCAGTAGGATTTCATGAGAGAGAGAAGAGACAGGGGATAACATGGCTAGCATTTTTAGAATTCGATGAAAATATAAAATATCTGTGTGTATAAAAAAAGTTCCATGAGCCTCAAGCACAATAAACATGGGGAAAACTACACAAAAGCATGTTATAATCAAAGTCAGTGGTAAGGAAGATAATCGTAAAAGCAGCCAGAAAAAAAACAGTGAAGTTACCTGGAGAGGAACGAAGATCAGGATAAAGCAGACGTCTTGTTAGAAACCAGGATACCTAAAAGACAATGGCTCAAGTCTTTAAATTATTGGGGGAAAATCACTGTCTATCTAGAATCCTTTACTCAGCAAAAAAGTGCTTTAAAGTATGAAGAGAAAATAGCTTTGGAGGCATGCAAAAGCTAAAACTATTACCACCAGTAAAACTGCACCATAAGCAGTGCTAAAGGAAGTCCTTCAAGCAAAAGGAAATGACAGCAGGTAGAAGCCCACATCTGCACAAAGAATATGGGAAAGGTTAGCCACATGGGGAAATGTGAAGACAATTATTTTTGTTATTTAAGTCTGCTTAAAATGGAGATGATGGTGCTCGCTTCGGCAGCACATGTAATAAAATAAGAACAATACACAGATTTGTATGGCCTCTGCACAAGGATGACTTGCAAATTCCTGGAGCTTTCCATATTTGTTCTGGACTATGTATTTCTAACTTTCACTCTTAAAAATAAGGCTTAAGTTTGGCATAGAGATGTCTCCCTGTAATTCCAGCTTCTTGCAAAGCTGAGGCAAGAGGATTGCTTAAGCCTACACGTTGGAGACCATGTCCAAGCAACAGCTCTATAAAAAGAAACGGAGTTGATTAAGGTGACACAATGCTATCAATTTCAAAGCAAAGAAAATGACCAAGAATTAAGAGGCTCGTTTATAAAGAAAGGGTCAGTGATTGAGAATATATGACCATCCTAAATGTTTGCAAACCTAATGACAGAGCCCAAAGTCCATGAAGCAAAAAATTAACAGATATGAAAAGTAGAAATAAAAACCCATTATTACATCCAAAATTTCAGCACCTCTACCTCAAAAAGTAGATAGAAAATCAGCCAAGATATCAAAGATGGAACCACGTCTTCCAGCAGATTGACCTGGTTTGCATGGTGGCACAGCAGAATACATGTTTTTCTCTGGTGCTTGTGAAATGTTTACATTTCAGGAAGATTATACTTAGGGCCATAAAATAGATCTCCAAAAATGGACCACCTACTCTAGTCTCTGGCTAGAACAGAAGCCAAAGAAAAATTAACACCAAACTATCTTCAACCCCCTGAAGTAGTTGAAAATAAACATGGTACTCAGGGTAGACAGTCCCCACAGAGATATCACTCCCTAATTCCCAGAGCCTGTGACTATGTTTACTTACATAGCAAAGGGCTCTGCAAATATGATCAGACCAGGCCACTGAGATGGGAAATTATCCTGGGTTATTTGGGTGATCCCAATGTAATCATCAGGGCCGTGATAAGGAGAGAGGAGAGTCAGTGTCAGAGTTAGACATGGGACAACACCACCTAGGAGTTGGAAAATGGAGAGAGGAGGCCCCGAGCCAAAGAATGTGGAAAGCCTCTAGAGGCTGAAAGGAAAAAAAAAAAGGCGAGAAAATGGAGCTTTCCTGGAAGCCTCCAGAATGAACGCAGCACTGCCCACATACAGATTCTAGGAGTCCTCACCTCCAGCACTACACGATAATAGACAGGTGCTGTTTTAAGCCACTAAGTTGACGGTGCTTTGTTAAAACATCAGTAGGACAGCAACACAGACGGTAAGTTCCTAGGTTGCTCCCCAGCAACACAGTCACATACCTTTCCCATAAAAGATGCCTGAGGTTTTATAAAGATGCATGCCTATGTGACAAATGCTCAGCAGAGCTAGGAAGTGACAGGGCGCAATATCAGGACCGTTTTCCTTTACCTGCATTTCAAAAAAACAGAAATAGGTCACACAGAAACATAATTGTTTAAGAATTTTTATTCCCACCCTGCCAAAACACTTCAGTAAAAAGACCTAAAATGCCAGAGCAAGTTGAGTTCCTTGGGAGCCACATCTGAGCTCAGCTGCAGAAGAGACTGAGGTAGATCCCCCACAAGGGACAAGGAACACAAGGGAGAAGACTCAGGGAGGAAGGGGAGCCCTCTAGCACCAGAACACTTCAGAAGGCCAGGAGGACTCTGGAGACACATGCAATATGACAGTCACACCCATAAGAATGAGGCGAGGCATTGCAGTAGTGAAATAAGCAGATCTGGCTTCTGTACAAAATTTTAAGAACTGAACAGAGTGTAGAGGAGCTTCCCAGAGGTGGGAGCAGGGGAAGAAGCAGCAGATCAGAGCTTCCCCAGCTGCATGGTGCACGACGGATAAAGCTAGAGCCCCAACGCACAGCACGAGAACTAGAAATTTTCTAAGAGGTCTCAGCTGTACCTATCACACACAAAAAAAGAAGGACCCTGAAGCTGGTGATGGACATGGTAAGTTACTTACCTGTTGTGATTGTATCGCTGTGTCTCTGTACATCAAAACATTTTGTACAACATGAATGTATTCAGTTTTTAAATATAATTTTTTTAATAATGGGAAAGGAATACCGTTTGGTGACACCAAACCCCAGTGAAGCCGTACTGTCATGTACTGTCACACAGTGTGGAGCAACCCTCTGAAGACAGGATATTTCCTGGACCCAACCACGTACTTCTGTATATTTATAGTTACCCAAGTAAAACCCAATCTGTGCTCCCACAAAGCCTACCTGCGGGTGTCTACAGCCTTGTGTGTAACAGCCAAGACCTGGAGATAAGCAGGGTCCTTCTGCAGGAGAATGGTGGCCAGTTGTGGCATGCCACGCAAGGCATGGCCTGCTGCTCTGCAATAAACAAGGAGCCACCTTTTCAGACACCAATCCCTGAATGAAGCTGACAGAATCAGAGCACGTCAGTGGTTTTGGGTTGGGGGTGACTGCAGAGAGAAGGCACAGGGAGCTCTGGGGAGAAAAGTCCCTGGTGGATCCCGCTTTGGAGGCAGTTAAGTGAATCTATTTGTGTGTCTAAAACTTTTAGAACTTTCACCCTAAAAAGAGTCCATTTTACTATAAGTAAATTCTTTTTTTGTCTGTATGTTTTTTGGGGGGGTTGTATTTTTTCTGGTGGGACTGGGGTTTGAACTCAGGGCTTCATGCTTGCAAACAGGCACTCTACCACTTGAGCCACACCTCCAGCCCCATTTTACTATATGTAAATTCTTAAACAAATAAAACTAATTTTAAAAAACAACTCTGAATGGGGAGGCTCCGCTATCACAGTGACTTGAAGCTATATAAAGGGGACTGTCCTCAAGGCTCATCTCCACACACACACAGGCACACAGCATCACAGGGGACTGGGACAACAGCACAGCTTCCCCGCAGGGCTAGGACCCCCTGGACAGGAAGAGCCCCACGGGGGTGTCACAGCAGATGACACTCCTTTTTCCGAGAACCCAGTCACCGCCCGTGTAGCCTGGTGGCTGCTATTGGCCACTAGCAAGATCCAAGTCCCCATGCAGTCACCCAGAAAGAGGATGATTTAACTTAATGACACCTCCACAATTCACGCCCTCAGGCACTGTCTGGAGGCAGAAGGAGAGACATGCTTCCAGTGCTGCCACCAGTGTGTGCACCCTTGGTGCTCAGTGGCACTAGTCCCCCTCTAGTGAAGTCAGAGCAGAGTTATGTCCATTAAAGTAAGGCCTGGGGTGTACCAGACCCTTTTTCACCTCCATTCCTAAAAGGAGGCCAACTCAGGAAGAGTCAGAATGACCACGTGCGTTTTCAAGGTCAAATGTGCAACCTGGAAACCTGAAGGTTGCAGCCTGTGAGGCTGCAGATTTGCAAGGGCTTTTCACCGCCTTCCCATAGCCCCATGGTGGAAAAGCGCCCTGTTTCCTTCCATTTGGAAGACACAGAAACAGCCCCACTGACCCCCCCAACCGCAGCTGCCAATCACATCACAGCAAATATAGCCAGGAGCTCTGAGGATACCAGGGCTCCCTGCCTGTGGGCTGCAGAGGGGAGGCGCCCTAGCCCACCCACCTAGGCAAGCACTTCTCTCCGGCCCTTCCTCCATCAAAGCACACTCTCCAGGGGAAGTCACAGCATCCTAAACACAGCACACTCTTGCTCAGACTCTGTCTTCTCATCCGTAGAGAGAATAATGACATCCCTTCATCTGAGATCGTGTGAGGACAGGGAGGCAACAAGTGGACTGTGAGCTGCTGAGAATGCTGGCCTCCCGGGAGCTCTGCTATCCTCCCTGGTTCTCACGCGCCTCTGAGATTGGCTCCTTCTGAGCCTGGACTCTCTTATTATTTTATAGCACCCATCTCTTCATTTCTGAATAGATATCAGCCACTATCTTGTCATCATCTTTGTTTGGCTTTCATACTGCCTCAAAAGCCAAATCAAGGCACTGCCCTACTTAGCAAAACAGGATAAAAAGCCCCATTCCACAGCTTTTGAGTGTCCTTCAGTGAACTCTGCCCTCTGCCTCCTGTCATCCAAGATCCTCTAAGAACACCCCATTGCCCTATCACTCTGCTCCATACTCAAGACAGGCTAGAAATCCTGGCCAGTCAATGAACTTGGAGGACTCAGACCCATGCCTGGCACATTGTGACTGCCCATTATCTCCCCAGTACATTGAAATTTCCCTTAATCCATGGGCCAGAGTCATTCGTCTTTCTCTCTCTTGTGGCTGACAGTGTCTGATCCATAGGCAGAGCTAAATGTGGTCTCAGAATGACTTCTCCACGAAAGATGTTCACATCCTGATCCCTGGAACCTGTAAACATGTCCCCTTACCTGACGAAAGGAATGAGTCTTGCAGAAGCAATTGAGATTGACAAAGCAAAGTTATCCTAGACTCCCCTGGTGGGCCCAATGTCATCGCGAATCTTTGCAAGGGGAAAGGGAGAGCGAAGAAAGAGAGCCAGAGAGATGCAGGATGAGGACTCAGCCAAACAATGCCAGCTTGAAGAGGGTAGGGCCACAAGACAAGGAACATGGGTGCCTCTAAAAGCCAGAAAACCCAAGGAAATGAGGGCTCCCTGGAGTCTCCAAAGGGACGTGACCCTCCTGACATCAGGCTGTCTGCTAGGGGTGGCCCATTCCAGACTTCTGACCATCAAAACCATCAGAGAATAAATGGGTGTTGTTGGAAACCACTGAGCTTGGGACCATCTGTTTCAGCAGCAAGAAGAAACTTGAACTCATGGGAGGGTGAACATCTGGACAGACAAAAATGTCCACTGCCAAACCTAGGGCTTCAACATCATGCATTTTTCCTTTCTGCCTCCCACACCCATCCTTCTTTTTTGGCAGCAGCACCCCAACTCCCTCTAGAGAACACCTTCCCTCAATGACAGTGCATGTGTCTAAAGTGAGGCTAACAGGAGCCCCCAGCTCCAGGGGTGGGCCAGGGCCTGGTTTATCCAACCAGAACACATGTCGCTCTGGTCAGTGATTGGCTCAGAAATGGACACATGACCCAAAGCAGCCCAATGAAAGCCAGCCCTGGGCCTTCTGCTGCAAGCTAGGAAAGCAAAAAGCAAAGTTCTTTTTCTCCACGGGGTGAAGATGAGAATAATGATCGCAATTGAGACACAGGCACAATTCTTAATTATGTCGTTTGCACTCCTAGATCTGGCCATGCTAGTGGCACAGGCTGGTAAACTCTTTTTGAAGTGTTTAGTTAGGTTTATGTCATTGCAATGTTTTAAAAACATAGTCCCCTACCTCTAGGGCCTTTCTTCAAGCCATTCTTCAATCTGGACTAGATGCCCCTGCCTTTAGAAGTCAGCTAAACTCCCACTGTCACTGTTCCTGGACAGCCCTCCCTACCTGCAGAGGACCTTTACTGAGCACAGGGCTCAGTACTCTAAGAAGGGCTTCGACACACCTGTGCTGCAGTCAGGACTGACATGCTGATCTGTCCTGGTGGGCCATAATGCCTGGCCTGAGACCGCCCCCTGCTCATCTTTACCACTATGCATAAGAATGTCCGCTAAGTGAAGTCTCTGCTGGGAGGAAATTCACTCATGTGCACATCACTGCCTGGGGCTCCTGACATCCTAGCAAAGATTGCGAAGCAATTTCTGCCCTGAGCTGCTATTCACACACGGGGGAAAGGAACAAAACAGAGAGTGTGGGCTTCCACACCATGGGGTCGTCAAAGAACGCATCCCATCATGGACCACTAACCTCAGAAATTAAAATTCTGATTCTTGAGGCACTACATGGAAGCCTAACTGGACATAAAACTAATTATGTGTGCACAGAACAATTATGCAAAACAGGTGGAGTGCTTTAAATGAAAACCCATAGCTGTGGAGGAACAGGCAATGTAGATCCCAGAAATGGAGAAGGCTCATCAGAAATCTACAGATGGCTTGATGAAAGTGTGCAACTAAGATTTAAATGTGAACTGGTGACTTTCTGTCATCTTCAGACTCTGTGGACCTAATGTATCCCCAAAACGTGTGCTGGATCCAGGCCACAATGCTTCCATGCTCATGAAACATGAGAGGTAGTGTCCCATTCTGTGTGTGAATGTAGTGACAAAAATGGAATCAGTCTTCCCTTGTGAATCAAATAGACCCCTCAAACTCAATGATACCCAAGGAGAGCCCTGGCGTCCTCATCAATCCACTTTCCACAAGTCTGACTGTGGTAACAAGGGCCTACCTGCACTTCTCCAGCTGATGGCAATAGTTGAGAATCTATCTTTGACACACCTTCTTCTTTACTCTCAACTTTGAACCCATTGGCAAATATGGTCTTCTCTGTCTCTGAACCCAACCCTGGACCTACCTGATTCTCCCTCCAGAGCACCCAACCCCATCTAGCAGCATCATGTCCCTGTGACGTCACCACCACCTCTCAGGTGTCCTTGTCACCTGTGGTTTGTCAGAAGTACATGTTGGACAACACTTCCTTGCTGACACCTTCAAGGAATCCCACTCACCAAAAATAAAGCCCAGTGTCCTGAGTGTGGCTAGGAAGGCCCATGAGCCTCCACTGGCCCACGGAGCCAATGATGCCACCCTGGTCTCCACACTCTATCGCCACTGTTCCTCTGCTCTCGTGAGCAAGGTCATACCGCCTCACTGTGCCAGTAGGGAGAGTAAAGCTCTCACGTGATGACAAGACTGCTTCTCCATGGCTTAATGAGGTGATGTTTTACTTCTCCCTCGTATAAGCTCAGTGAGGACCAGGTGCCCTCCTCCATTCTACAGCTTCAGTATCCAAGGCCAGACACAGAGCAGGGAGGGACACCAACCCCATAGAGCTTCAGCCTAGAGAGAAACATCACACCTGTTGAATTCTTCAGCCTAACATTGTACCCAAGTCAAGCTCTAGGTTGAGCCTTCCCAGGAACCTAAGCTATAGCAGGAATGGAGATGGGCACAGTTAAAAGAATGTTTGTAGACCATGTGGCCAGGGCACTCTGAGGAAGTGACTTTCAAATGGAGCAGAATGTGAAGAAGGAAACAACCAAACAGGAACACGGAGGAAGGCCCAGGGCTCAGACCCAATGAGCAGACAGCGCCTACCCACTTTCCCTGCACTGTGTCCCTGCTCTGGGTGGGGCTTCCCCTCCCTGCTCTCCTCCAGTTGGCCCATGGGGAGTACTGGCAATTGGCAAAGGCTAGTGGGAAAAAGTCAGGCTTCATCATCCACCTGCTGCAGTGAGGGTGAAGGCTGTACTTGGCATCACAGCTATCACCAAGGGGCGCTCCTTCCTGGATATGACTCTGGCCAGGCCCAGGAACCCACTTCTTCCATTTAAACCCTGAGCCAGTGAGAAAAGGCTCCAGAGGTTGCCTGTGCATGAGTGCTGCCCACTGTCCACTGGTTTCTTTAACTCTGTGCCTACCTCTTATTGATTCTCTTCAATGAGCTGTTTGAGTACAACACTGCTTTCCTGCAGAGCCTTCCGTGATGTGTACCTGGATCCTGCCTGCTATATAAATACAGAAACCTGGGCAGCTTAACCACAAACCTTGTGCTCCCACAGTGCTGGAAGACAGGAAGTCTGAAGTCATGGTGTCAGCAGAGTTGGATTCCTGTGAGGGCCCAGGTTTCCTCACCTGGCCAAGAGAGCAGAGGGAGCTCTTATCTCCCTTCTTACAAGGACACTACTCCCATATGATGGGCCCATCCTCATGACCCCATCTAACCCTAATCACCTCCCTAAGACCCTGTCATAATGCTAGGGATTAGGACTTTGACATAGGGTCTATAGCCCAAATGTGGTAGAGTTGGATTTGAACCCTGGTCATCAGACTCCATGGTGTGAACCCCACCTTCTGTGGACTCTGAGCTGAACAGGAATTGGCAGTCTGTGGCCTCATGCATTGGAGCATTGGATGCTATCTCTGGCTACATGAGACCAGATGTGTGATGAACTCTTTTTCTCTTGCTATGAAACCATTGTTCTTCAATACAGATATTTAATACTATAAATTCCCCTCAAAGCACTGCTTTAGTTGAGTTAAACCTGTGGCTTAAATCTTGTTTTCCCTTTTATTCAGTCTCCTCCTTCCTTTCCCTCTGGCTCCCTGGCTACTTAGAAGACTGCTCTTTGGTTTCTCAATTTGGGGGACTTTCCAGACATCTTTCTGTGATAGATTTCTCATTTGATTAGTTCCTGACCAGAGAATATACTTTCTATAACCGACGTTCCTCTAAATATCGCGAGTTGATGGCGTTCACTCGCTGGCCCTGCACACTTTTATGCTGGAAATGTTCCTGTGCACTTAGCAGACCTGAGCCTTCTGCTGCCGCCAGGCGGGCGTTCTGAGTGTTGGTCAAATCCAGCTGGCAGAGCACTGCTCTGGTCGTCTGTGTCATTACTGATTCTGTTTACTCATTGCATTGATTACGAGAGAAGTGTCATCATCCCCACTATAATTATGTATCTGTCTAGTTCTCTTTTTGGCCCAATCAGTTTCTGCTTCACATATCTAAAAGTTCTATCATTAACTGCAAGCACATTTGGGTTAATTGACCTCTGTCTTTATGTAACATACCTCTTATCCCTGAGAAAACTCCTTACCCTGAGGTCTATCCTGGTTATAAGTGTGGCCACTTCAATGTTCCTTAAATGGGTGTTTGCATGGTACATCACCTTCTATTTTTATGCTTTTCCTACATCTGTGTCTTCATATGTATAGTGGGTTTTTTTAAATTGTTGTACTAGGGGCACATTGTGACATTTGCAAAAGTTCTTACAATACATCACAGTTGAATTCACCCTTCCATCATTCTCCCCTATCCCCTCTCCCCCATTCCTGGAACAGTTTCACCAGGTCTCATTTTTCCATTTTCATACATGAGTACCTAATATTTCCACCATGTTCACCGTCCTACACCCTTTCCTTATATCCTCCCCTTTCCCACTGGTACCACCACCACCCCCCATAGAATCTGTCCTGCCTTCCTGTTCTCTGTTTTTGTAAAAAAACAAAATGACATTTTTGTTTATTTAAGATAGTTCCACAGGGAGTTTCCTCATGGCACTTCCATACAAATATATATATTACAACCCAAATTGGCTCATCCCTTCTACTTTTCTCCTTTCTACTTTATCCCCTTCTTATGGTGGTTTCAACAGATTTTAAAATTTTGTATTCATTCTTATAAAAGAAGTATGTCAACCATATTCACCTTTTTAACTTCCTTCTTTTACCCTCTCTTCCTCCCCTTATCGTGACCTGTTTTACATAATATTGCTATATTTGTTTTAGGTCTATATTTCCACATATGAGAGAAAACATGTGGCCTTTGGCTTTCTGAACCTGGCTAACTTCACTTAAGATGATATTCTCCAGTCCCATCCGTTTACCTGCAAACGACAAAATTTCATCCTTCTTTGTGGCTGAATAAAATTCCATTGTATATAAACACTCTCTAGTGGGTTCCTTGTAATGGCCTGTTAATTAGTCTTGCTTTTTGTCCAGTCTGATCATTTCTACTTTAAAACTGTTTTTACAAAGGTTGAGGATGTTTATGACATTTGCATTTAGTGTAATTACTGATGCGAGCAGATTTAAGACCACCGTTCTGCTAGTTATTTCCTGTTTCCATCACCTAGTTGTTCTGTTTACTTTCTTTTCTGCCTATTTCTTTTTTTACATTTCTTGAGTGTTCTTTGTGATTTTGTTTTTTCTCTACTACTGACTTAGCAGTTATACTTCTTGTCATTCTTTTCAAGGACTGAGTAGGAGTTTAACTTTGCCAAATGACACATGGCAGATGACTGCTTACCTATGAAAGAAGCCTCTGTTCGAGACTAGGTCCCCAGGTTGCTCCAAGCTCATCATCATCTATTTGACAGTGTTGGACTTACACATGAAACTGAGTGCCTGCTTTCCAGTGTAACAGTTGCACATCTCACCAAGGAAGGGGCAGTGAGCCTACCACCAGGTCTGGCCAAGGTGTGAGGATCCGTAGTGCTGCTAGTGGTCCTCCTCACCAGCAACTCCACATAGCAGGATGGACCTGGAGGGAAATTCTGGAGCTTAGGAGTCTGTTTTCCTCCAGTCCCCTGCTATACTTCCTATGAGTGTGTCATGTGACCACAGGGAAGCACCTAACTGACTCCATCCCCCTCAAAGCTCCAATACCCCTCGTTGCTTTCTGGGGGAAAAGTAAGGGTCCTGCTTCCATGCGTGCTGGACTGTAAGGATGAATCAGGGCAGTTCTACCTGTCTCTGAGTGTCCGTCAGCCAAGCTCAGATATGCATAATAACAGCCACATTGTCTGGGAAGATGAATATTCAAAGGGTGAATAAAATAAAAGTCTCAAAGACAAGGAAAAAGCTCATTTCCCAGTATCTAACTAACCAGCAAGGGCACATTCTTTCTACATTGTTGCTTAGGATCACTGAGCAATCATGAAGTTGTATAGAACTGTTTAATAATGAATATCATCCCCTTAGCAGTAGAGGATGCAAAGCATTAAAAATCAACCAAAACAAAAACTCATTAAGATGATCCATCACCCTGAAAATCTCCAATAAAATCACTAAACTTCTCAAATGCCATCCTTTTCCCAATATTCTGATAAAATTCCTGGGGCAATCAGGTTCTGCTCTGCTCTGAGTTACTGTATCACAGTGGCTTTCAGGATGCGCCTTGCCCTGAGGGAATGCCATTTTGTAAAACAGCCGTTTGTTCCACTTGGAGAGAAAATGCTGACATAGAATGACTCTGCATCTTGTTTGTGCAAGTAAATAGCCACCACCTGTCCAGCACAAACCAAGAGGCACAAACTCATGTTAACTTACTTATGCAAATAAAATATTAACACCTATGAACTTATAAAATTAAATCAGGAATGTGTGGAGATATGAGTGTGTCAAAAGCACACCAGAAAACCCAAGCCTGTGAGCTTATTGAACACACTAGATCAAAACATGACAACCCCTCACCTGGATCGTAGGGAAGGAGCCCTAACACCAACCCGTCATCAGACCATCTGGTGACCAAGACATCATCTTGGTATTAACAGGTGATGGACCCCTGACTCTGCCCCTGGGGCTCTAGTTCAACATGATCCCCCTGCTTGACACTGCCCACTCTAATGGCTGATGTCTGGACCTAGTAAGCCTGGACCCAGCCCTGTGCCACCACAGCTCTTTAACTATATTTGTGATGTTAATATCTTACCTAACAATCTGCACTGACTCTCTTTTGCACCTGTATCATCTCTCTGGTTTTGCTTTCAGTAAGGCCCCTTTGAACACTACTGTACTTTAACTCTTAGCCATTCTGTAATATATGGATGTATACAACATATGCAATTGTGTGAAGTGTAATGTATGATCTGAGAGTTAATGATAGTGATTAAGATTGGCATAAAAGAAGCTGATTGCCAGTGACCATGTTTACCAAGTGAAATCAGTTGTACTTGGAGAATTAAAACCAACAAAACTGAAGTAGCTTGTGAGTTTACTGTCTTCTGATAAATTCTAACATTGTGGATACCCACAAACATGTCCTATGTTTCTGCCACAGCTCACTCATAATAACTCCAACCTTTAGATGACCAATAATGGTGTCAGCAAGCACACACACACACACACACACACACACACACACACACCCTGGGCTTGCCCAGACATGCCCCCACGTCAGCTGGCCTCTTCCTTAGGACTTCACAAAAGCCTTAAAATGAGCCAGGATCCTGTGACCCTAAATTAAAGTTGTCCCCATGTTCATAACAACCACCGAGTCAGTATATGCCAGTTGTGATAGACACGAGGCAGTCAGGTGCCCTTCCTTTGGCCAGTCTTAATGGCCAGTGATCCTGCTGCCTGACTCCCAGAGACTGCCTGACTCCCATCCTCAAGCTACAGGTTTTGGTTTTTATCCTTTTCCATGAGTCACATTGTTCTCCCAGTACACTCTCCTTCGGCTTACATTCAACCTGAATTAGCTCCTATTTTTCATTTTTATTAAAAAACAGCAGTTGCTACCTGAAGATAAGTGGCAGGGAGCAGACCTTCAGGGAAATGAGGAACACTTTAACCTGGTTATCTGGCTAAGCCGGTGGGACAGCAATAAAGCTGCTTCCTACTCTGTGATGGGAAGAAGCAGCCCATGGTGCCTGATAGCAGAACTGTGAATCAGGTTACATTTTGTACTTCCTGAGGCCTGGCACTCACTGGGGACCAGGCTTTGGAAACAGACACCTGCCAGGAATGAAAAACAGAGGTGGGAGGGGAGCAGACTGCTTCTGAGGACCCTGGCCAGCACAAAACAACATCAGCACAAATCATTCTGCTCCCACCTGAAGAAGCAGACTGAGGCCCCAAAATCTCCCATGGCCATGCTAAGAGACTCTCTTATCTCACCATCCGCAGGGCTGAGATCTGCTGAAAACCAGATGCAGAGTTTGTTCAACCCTGAATTCTAACAGCTTTTAAAACTCACTGTCTTGTCAGATGGGAAAGAACTGGACACCAACAGTTGCGGTGATACCACTCAAAGGTGTTAGGGAACCTCATCCCTCCCTGACACACTCCAAAGCTGGGATCTGTATGCATCGGAATTGCTGGCTAGCCACAGAATCCAACCTGAGCAATGGGAGCGATCGGGGCTTCATTGGAACAATATGAAAGACGCCCAAGGCCAAGAAAGACTCAGGGAATTGTGAAACTGCATCCACTAGCTCTTTAATCACTTTGCTGGAAACTCCAAATCCATTGAGGAAATGATACCTGATGACATTGCTGAGGTGGCAGGCCTTTTCCCCGGCAAATAAAACTCAGGTCCTTTTATTCAAATTACACCAAATTGACCAGATGACATTCCTAAAGGGAAGAGGGTGGATGCCAGGCAAAGGGTGCGCCACCAAGGGGCTCCCACTCATGACTGAGAAGTAGTCCTGAGTTCAAGGCCTCTCTGCAGAAGGTAGTGCCACACCCCTACAGCTACAGCAGTCTCCCTTCTACAGTATGGAGATTAGGTTCACCCTGAAGGCTGCTGACCAGGGCTCAAGGCCATGTTTAAACAAAAAGTGACAAATGATCACACATGTTCAGAATTAAAGTGTAAAGGGAGGGCAATTCTTCCACAGGCCTGTTGTTCTTGCTGTGGTAGACACAAAGTCACTTTGCACGTGGGAACATGTGTCACACTTTGGTGTAACCAATCCCCCCAGAGTGACCAGCAAGCTGACCAGTCCCACGGTCCAAAGCAGAGTCTCACCTACTTGAGGTGGTGGTGCATGAAGCCCAGAGGGGACTGAGAGGTGGCTTGCTGGGGACCAGCTCCCATTTTAAAACCAAGATAGGTTCCCAGCATAGAGAAAATAGTTCTAAAGTTGGGTACGCCTGTGGCAAACCTGGGACACTCCACTCAACCTCTAACTTGGGCAGAACTAAGATTTCAGTGTTTAACATGAGAAAAGCCCTTCTCTGTGACCCGGGGTCTTGGGAAGCCCCTGTGGGCCCATTCCCAGTGCTCTGCAGCAGACCTGACCTTGGAAAACTGCAGAAAAATTAACGTGCAATTCAAGACACTTAATACACAAGACATTAAAACATGGAAGTCCAGACAATTCCTTAAAATTCCTAAGTTCACACACTCCCTTCTGTCTATGACCTCAACAGATATTCACAGACAGGGTGTGCTGTGACTCAGCAGGGCTTCCTTTGCCTGCTCGGTGACTTCAAAGTCATTCAATACATGGAAGGCAGGCAGCATTGCACTTAGACCCCCAAGACTGGGCTATCATTTATGGTTGAGTAGAATAACAAGGATTCATTTTGCACTCCAAAATAAATAATAATAACAATAATTACACCTCCATCAACATTAGCATTTAAGTATGAAATATGGCACCAATGTCTAATTAACATAGTAATTAGACATATTAACGTATTTCCTTCTTCATTTCAAATCCATAATCTACACTAATTGCTTTTAATGTACTCAGTTTGGATGAATGCTGATATTTTAGAGTGTAAAATTACAACTTACCCCATTAACCAAAATCCAGTGACAACAAATCCTCCCTAATGCAGTTATTCTTCTCGTCTGTGGTGTTGCTGCCAGCAGCACTGAGGAGATGAGGAGATTTTCATTTGCAAATTACCCAAGCAGGAGAGGGTGATTAGGACTAAGTATTAATTCCCTCCCACACTATGGCCTTGCAGAGAGATCCCAGAGACAGAAGTGGTCACAGCTCCATCAATACTGAGAAAAGCAGCTCAAGAGACCATGTGTGGGCATCATTTGGACTCAGCTGAGTCCCTCCCCAAGTCAGTAGCAAACAGAATGGCCATAACCCAGAATCTCCCTAACTGACTCATGAATCTGGAACCTGCAGTAGCTGACCTGTTAATGGGGTCCATCTCCCACTCTGGGTCTTACATCACATCCTTCATCATAGCAGACTCAGACTCCGTATCAAGCCTGATGCTAGCCTCATGAACACCCCCACCTGAGGTCCTGCTCCCTGCTGTGACCAGTCTTGGTGTCCCAGGGTCTCTCACTCCTCATTGCCATGCTCAGCAGGTCCCCTCTGACAGCTGGGAAACAGCGAGATGCCTCTTAGTGAAAGGAAGACCACAGAAAATGAGGACACAGAGTCGTGCATTTTCTCAGGGCATCATGCCACACAGTGTTCCTGCTAGACCCTGTGTCCCCTTCCACCTGAACAGCCACAGGGAAAATACATTCAGGAAGAAGTTTCCTCCTACACCAACGTATGCAGCCTCCATACTCCTGGCCAGCTGAGTGATTTGTGGATAGCAGTGCCCTGACCACTCCTGCAAGCTCACCCACCGGAAGACCATGTGTAAGCAGTCTCAGGCCACAGGCTGACTCTGGGGGGGTCCCAACAAATCAGGTCCAGCCACTCACGCCAAGAAAAGCAAACAAAAGTAATGGCAAAAGGCTGGAAAGGATTTTAATCAACGTGGCCACACCAGGAAGATGAGGATTGAGAATCTCAGCCCATCTTCAGGGAACTAACATGAGATTTAAGTTTAAAAAGAGGAAGAATTGGGGCAGGGGCACCAGAGGTATGTGTAACTGAGCAATCTGGTCACACTGTGGCGGGTTGATTGTTATCTCAGTTCTGGTTCTACATGGTGGCCCAGAGAAGTCCTGATCCTTCTCATTTAAGAGGACAAGTCAGTTCTCATGAAATCATTGCTTTTTGCTTGTGGGGCAGCCTCAGTTTCCATCATGGGGTTAAGTGCTCCCACTTAAGGGGTGATCTCATCATGGGGTGAGCTGTCTGTGAGGATCCACTGTTCCTGGAATCAAAGGTGACTGAAGGTTTAAGACAGTGACTTGAGACTCTAGGCCTCTCTCCAAGGGAGTCTGAGGCAGGACTTGGTAAAAGCTTACCACTCAGTGTCCCTGCCAGTACAGAAAGACACTCCATAAATGGTTTACCTGCCTGTATGCAGAGTGGAGCAGGAAACTGACCCAAAGTAAAGGATACACGTAGAGAATGAAGCCGAGCTGCCAGGCTTTCATCTGCTTTTAGTTACCTTGCAGACCCAACCAAGGGGTCAGCGTGTTTTAGCAAAAGCAGCCTCCTAGCCCATGTGACATATCATGGGGGAGAAGATGGAAGGCCCAGAAGGCCATGTCAGGGAAATCCTGAGCTGCAGGCCCAGCTGTTGGCCATGGAGCCTGACCAGTCATATTTCTGCTCTGAGCTTCAGTTTACTCACCCGACAGGACAAAAGGCCTCTAAAGACCCGTCGGCTTTAGCACTGGCTCACATGCCAGGTCACTTGTGCATTCTTCCTGCCCACCCAGGGTCACCTGTACCAGGTGAAGTCACTCCACCCTACAGGAAGCTTTGAGCACAGGCCTGTGTGAAGGAGTGTATCTTAAAGGGCCATACTGGGGTGTGCTTGCTGCCTTCCACAAGGACTGCACCCCATCCCTTCTGCACCCTCTTTTTCCAACGGAAGGAGTCAGCGCCTGGGGCGGATCAGCACCGGCTTGCTATGGAGGAGTGTGCTGTCTCCTGACCTCACTACAGACATAGAGATCCTCTGGAAGTTTCCCTCTAATTCCCTAATGCGCCAGCACTATTGTATATTTCATTAGCTTTAAAAGCCAAGCTCTGTGCTAATGAAACATCAGCATTCCAAATCTAACCTCTGATGTTAGGAAGATACATTTCATTTTTCAATTAAAAGCTGATTTCCAATGTTCAGCCCCGCTCTGCATTACCATCACCTCTTTAATTAATTTAGCATCTCTCAACCAGCAGTTGCTAAATTGCCTAAGCAGAGATGGGAAAACTGAACTGAAGCCTGTGCCCAGCCCGAGGTGAGCAGGCCTCTGGAGCATCTGGGAGGTATTTGGTTATTTGAATCAGAAACCATTTATCTGACAACATTTAGCTTAAACAGCAATTAGTCAAGAAGGGAAGACAAAGCCATTTAGAAGGGGTGCTGGGCAGGCCCTAGGCCAGGTGCAGGAAAGATCTTCAAAACCCCGATCTTGCACTTCAGCAGGAAGCCTTAATTAGTTCCCGGGGGATCGCACCTCCACTGTTTGCATTCAGGGATGTCTTATATGGCCTTCCCCTTTGCTTGCCAAGGGGCTTTGCTTTTGTTTTTGTTCTTTCTGTTCTTGAACAACAGTTCTTCAAGGCCCAATTGAAAGTAGACACCTCACCCGATCCCTGAAACCTAGGAAATGTTGGTGGTGGGCCTGGCTTCACCTGGGGCCTCGGGGCCTGACCCTCTATGTGCTCTGGACCTGAGGTCCACCTATCGGCTGGACATAGTCCTGGGATCACTGCAGACCAGAGCCTACAATTAAAGGGAATCTTCCTTGCAGAATCCCACACGCCATGCCCTCCAAATGGAAGCCCACACATTCATCCACCCTCCAATGTTTAAAAAGTTGGAGAAGGAAGAGAAAAATCCCTGCCTTGGCTAGACAACCTTGTTCTCCTCTTCTGAGAAATCTTGAGCCTCCCACGCAAGGTGAGTTTGTAAGGTGTCCAATTTATCCAGTCATCAGACTCTCCCCCTCGAGGCAGGGAAAGCCTACAGCTTCTGGTCTTCCGGCTGGATCACTGACTGTGGCTCAGCCTTTGAAGTGTTTACACTGATACATAAGCCTATGGCTAAACTTAGGCAGTATTTGAAGATATTAGAGGCACTGATGACATATTAGAGGCCACTTGCACATGAGCAGATGTCCTGCTGCTATCAGGAGGGGTTAGGGAGCTACCAATGCCCATGTCACCTCTCTGGGAAAGCATTCAAGAGGACTGTTTCTAGCACAGACCAGCACGGTGGAATCTACTGGGTTCTCCCAGAATGAAGTGCTATTCCTCCCCCCGGAACAAGGGAGAACCAGTGTCAGCTCTGACATCAGCTTCAACCCTCACCGTCAATACACAGGCTCAGCACCTAGCACCAGCATCAGTGTACCCTGACACCCCACTGGGAGTGGAGAAAAACGGGATCATGCTACACCTCCTTCAGTCACCCCAGTGGTTTTTGAGAATCACTGGGGAATAATTCAGGCTCCAGATGCAGGGCCCCACCTAGAGGTCCAGATGACGGCCCAAACATGAGGAGTTTGAGAAGCTCCGCAGATGATTCTACAGCCTGGCCCCTGCTGGGAACCTCTCATAGACCAAGCCTGACTGTCAGCCTCTCGCCCCCTCTGTGCTAGGGAACCTCCACGTGGCTCCATCTGCCAACTGGAAATCTAGTCCTTATTCAGGGTACAAGTACCTTACCATACAGGCTACAATTAAAGAGAAGACCCTGTGTCCACCCAAGGGCATGGGTTCACAGCAGCACTGATGACATTTTGGCCTCCTGACTCTTCACACTTACAGAAAGATGAGCAAAGACTCTGTGATTTGCTCCAATCACAATGATGTGAACCAACTCTGGACAAAAAAATGTCAGCGCCCATTTCCCTGAAGTCTTACAAGGTCTGAGGACAATGGAGCTTCTATACTTCTGGGTCCCTGAGTGGTGAGAGGCAAGAGCCCCTCCTGGCCTGTCTGAGACATGAAACGTGGGCGTCAATGTTACCGATTTCCATCCGCTATGACTTGGTGGCTGCTTGTGACCTCAGTGTCTCCTCACCTTCTGACGTAACACTGCCTGCGTGTTAGCCAACTGCAATCTGGCTAACCAAGACCGCACAGATATGCCAATAAGTCAGTCACCTTCCCAACGACAGCCTACCAATCAGGGTTTCTGGAAGGCCTTGATAGCCAAAGGTCACAAGTTCTGGCTGATTTCAAGACTGTCAACCACTGGCAAAGACAATCCCTCCCAGACTTCTGGAGCTGGTGGCTTCAGCCAGACCACAGTCCTCTAATTCTTCATCCTCACATGCCTGGCTCCCTCCCTGCTGGAGATGGATCACTGGTGGTCAAGCTGTAGATCTGACATTGCCCATTGTTCAATACAGAACTCATTTGTAAGTGTTAAATTACCCCATGCTAAAACATTTCTTGCCAAAGGGATGCAGCTTTTGTTTGAACTGCAAACAAAAGCAAAAAAAAAAAAAAATCTCACTGTCCTGGGAGGTTTTTGCTAAAAACTTTCCCTTAAGTAGCTCACTTTTCTGGGGGATAAAACTATGCAAATGTTCTCATTAGCAGACATTTGAGGTGTTTTCGTGGAGTAGATGGAGGCATGTCAGTTTTAGATTAGCAGTTAACACAAAATACGAGCCCTTTTGAAAACTGTGTTTATAGGTTCATGTTTTATTTATCCAGTTGTTACGGCTTGAATATGAAATGGCCCCAAAGACATAAATGTTGAGGACTTGTTCCCCATTGGCGGTGCTATTGAGAAGTGATTGGATCACGAGGCGCTGACCCAATCAATGGATTTATCTAGTAATGAATTCATAACTTGACGGGAGGTGATGGAAGCTAAGAGATGGGACCTAGTTGGAGGAAGTAGGTCACAAATCCTCGATCCCTTCCTCTCTCTCTCTCTCTCTCTCTCTCTCTCTCTTTCGGTTTCCTGGCATGCCCTTCTGCAATGATGTCTCTGTCTTGTCACAGGCTTTAAAACAATAGAACCAGACAAACTTGGACAGAAACTTCTGAATTCCTCCTTTAAGTTGTTCCTCCCTGGCATCTTGTCACAGCTACAAAAAGTGACTACCACAGTATTCATTCAGTGACTATTTATTAAGTGCCTAGTGTATGTCAGGCATGCAGAAAATGTGATCTTAACACAACACTAGCTCTAAAGCAATGACAATGCAAAGACAGTCACTCGAAGTCAGGATGAGTCCTCTTCTGGAAAGCAGGAGTCCTGGCTTCAGTCCTGGCCACTCAAGGCGGTTCCCCTAGCCAGTCCCTGCTCCCCAGCCTCTATACTCATCTGCACCTAAGAGGTTGGTAGGCCGTTCATTCATTTGTCCACAGTATTTAGGGAGCACTGACTCACAGGGTGTCCTGCCGCACAAGATGCAGAGTCCCCCGTCTCATGGAGCCCTGTGAACTGAGGCGATAACACTACGCAGAGAAATGAGTGACAGGTGGTCTCTTCGATGGCAGAACACACTAAGCCGAGAAAATGAGGCAGGAAGAAGGAATACAGAGAAGGTAGCAGGGAGGAGCATTAGATTTGTGGACAGGTGGGGCGGTTCCTTCTTGAATGCCCTCTTGCAATGGGCCTAACCCTGCTCCACAGAGCTATATCCAATGGCCATTTCGCACTTCTCCTCCTCCACCCATGGAGAACCCTCAGCACAGGTACCATTGATCCATCATTAAACTCCTCTTCTGTTGGCTCCAGGACACTGCTCTCTCCTGGTTTTCTCCCTCCATTTTTGAGTGCTCCATTGAAATCTCTTGTTGGTTCCTCCTCTCCTCCATGACTTCCACATGCTGCATCTCCTTAGGACTCTGCTAGGACACTCCCTCCTTGTTCCTGTGCCTCGGTGGTCTCATCCAGACTCTGACAGCTCATGTTCCATATATCCAGACAGAGCCAACAGGTTTGAGGATATCTGAACATTAGCATGTCCTCTTGTTCTGGAGTGCTGACATCTGGCCTTGCTGGTAGGGAAGGGAGTCACTTCCGGTGCTAGCTAATTGCTGGAGTCAGTCACCACTGGAGCACCTCTGTCATATACAAAACAGCCAGTCCAGAGTCATCACCCCCAGGTGCCTCCTCAATGGGACTCTCACTCAGGGCCACTGTTTGCCTGTCCTACTCACTCCAGTGTCAGGCCCTGAGCCCTAGTTCAGAGCCCACTGAAATGATTCAGACTTCCAGCCCTAAACCTGACTGTCCTGTGTTATCCATCCTGTCTCATGAAAATCACGCTTTCCCCTTGCTTCCTCTGTCTCGGGACCAACCCTGGGGCTCCCCATGTGGTCCCTGCAGGGAGGGCATGCCCTCCTCTGGGGAACCATGAGTAACAAATTATCATTTCAGAGACCATTGCTTCCTGATCTCTTGGCTTCGCCATCCCCGAGTAAACAAAAAGCCTACATTCAATCGATCTGCTCTGAATATCCGGCTGGTACCTCCATCCACTGCCATCTGCTGTTGACATAAACAGGTCTACTCGCTCTGGTCCTGGGGGCCAGCACTTTGGCCTCAGCTGAGGGGTCCTTCTGCTGGGGTGGCCCACGCAGGTGCCACCATGTAGTAGCTGCCCTGGGGCAGGTGACCTAAGACGGTGTCACTCACATGCTGATGCTTGGAGCTGCTTATTGACAGTGAGTCTGGGGCCTCGGTTAAGACAGCCTATCTCTGCTTCACATGACTGTAATCTCTGAGGCCAGCCTGGGCTTCGTTGCAGTCTCAGTGCAGTTTTCTAAGACAGTGAGAACAGAGACTACAAAGACTCTTGAGGCTGAAACTCAGATGTCACACGATGTCACTCTATAGCATCTTATGGGCCAGCTGAAGTCACAAGGTTGACCAGACTCAACACCCCTGTGGAAAGAGTGGGGGGCTGTGGACAAGATGAAAGGGGAACTGTTGCAGCCACAGCGTCTAGAGCAAGGCTAGTGTGTCCTAATATGCCCCAAACAGAGCTCTCACACCTGCCCCAGCCAGCTCTTACTGCCTGTTCTTCTCACTATGGGAGCTGCAGCTATATTGTCAGGCTGGAAACTTCCCTGGCATTCCTGACACCTCTCTCACGCACACTGTCTTCACTCCATCAGAAAAACCTGGGGAGTCCACCTTCACAATGAGCTGAACTGTAATTGCTTCTTACCACCGCCACCCCCAGTGCACCAACCTTCCCCACAGGAATGATTGCCTTCTGGAGCATGTATTTATTAATTAATTATGAATATCAATGGCCAAATTAGTATGCAATACACACTGCCAATGTTTGAATGAATTGTTACCAATGAAACCCCCTGACCTGTATAACACCCATCTCCCCTAGTTCCACACACACAGTACCGTCCAGCATGGCCTCCAACAGTATTGCCCCTAACCTGCTGCTTCATTTGGGTTTGACCAGGGGGAGCCCAGGCAGATGAGCAAGAGGAAAAACCCTATGAGGTCAAGATATCTCCTTCCCAGCCCCGTCCCTGTGGGTGTCATGGCCTGAGCACATCCTTCTCTCTGTGCAGCCCTGGGCTCTGCCTACACTCATGCTTTCTCCAAAACCAACCACATCTGCCACAGGGTCCCTTTCCATGGTACCCTCCTGCTCCTCCATGCTTCCAAAGGATGCTGGGCTCACCATGGCCCCACCCTGTAGGAAACTCAGGGAGGGAGTAGGAATGGAAGGCAGAGGAGGGGCTTAGCTATAACTCACACAGTCTAGCAGGGTGGGGCTTGACAGAGAAATGCGGTGAAAGGCAAAGAGACTCAGCCATCCTTACACAGAGCTCCTCGGTCACCTCAATGTCAAGCTCACCTCCTCCTTCCTGCTGTGATGCTGACTGATGAAATGTTCATTATGAACATAAAAAATGCATTAGGTACAATAGTTTCCTTGGATTAAAAATAAGTGTGCATAAAAATTCTGGTTCTTTCTGCCCACAATAAGGGTCTGACGTACATACTTTCTGGAGGTATCCACCTGGGTCTCTTTGTGTAGAGGGGCTGCTGTCTGGGGACCTCAGTTCCCCAAATCAGGACAAGGAAGGCAGGGGAGAAGCTGAGAGTCCAACTGCCACCCACAACCTGGACTCAGCATCTTCCAAATGTGGACCAGCCAGCATGTCCATCCTGCTGGCCAGCACCTCAAGCATGATCTCTTAAAGGGCAGAGCTTACCTGCCAAGCCACCAGGCCAAGCCACCGGACAGTCCCTTGCGGGCAGCTCCCACGCCACCAGAACTGGTCAGCTGTGTGCAAAGCCCTGCAGTTACAGCTCAGAAGTCAGCTCCTGCTTCATCAGGCTCCATCTACCTCGTGCGTCTATCCAGGAAGAGCTCTCCCCTCTTGTCTGTGCACAGCCTGCCAGGGAAGCAGCTGGCTCAGGAAGGACAATGGTCTCCTGCCCCGCAGGCTCAAGGGAGTTAACCAGACTCAGCCCCATTACTCACAAGGGCGTCCATTCCCATATGATTAAATCCAATCCACTGTTGGATTTAAAAACAAGGAAGCGCATATGAGGTTCTTCAGGCTGCTGTGAGAAATGACCAGAAATGGGGGATTAAAACACAAAAATTTCTTCTCTCACAGTTCTGCAGACCTGAATTCTGAAATCAAGGCTTCTGCAGAGCCACAGTCCCTTGCAGGTGGTAGTGGAGAGTGCTTCCTTGTTTCTTAGCTCCTGGCACTTGCCAGCATTCCCTGGCTTATGGCAACATCACTACAACCTATGCCTCTGCCTTCAAGGAACATCTCCCCTCCATGTAGCTGCTCCCATACAGCATCCATGTGGGTCTTTCTCATCAGGACACCAGTCCATCCTACTCCAGTATGACCTCATCTACATGTAAACTGTGTCTGAAAAAATCCTGTTTCTAAATAAGATCACATTCACAGGTACCAGAGACCAGAACATCAACCAAGAAGAGGATACAATTTAGCCACAGTAAAGGACTGCAAAGTGACAGGTAACTTGTCCAAATGAATGTGAAGAATGGGATTTGGTACTGCCAAATGCCATGAGCACGTTTTATCTGGTCTTTTCCCTGTCCAGACCCCTGTCCTATGCCCCTAGGGAAAATCTGGGAAGCCAGGACTCACTAAAGGAGCCAAATTTGGGGCACTTTTTCTAACACTGTTTCGACATGAGACAAAAGGCTTTGCCAAAGATCACTAGGAATCACTACTTAAGTTTCAGAAACCACCTTTAATTACTTTTCACACACTGAGGCATTTTAAAACAGCCTCTACATTCATGAAAATTCCTCCTAAACACACCTGTGAGAAGTACCCCTCATGAAGCATTTCTCCAAAGCATTACTGCAACATCAGCCCCTGCACGAATGTATTTAAGAAGCCATTTCAAGGAAATAACAAGTCACTTCCTTATCGACATCCAGCAAAGGAAAATATTAAGAATCTCCCAATCCTGAAATCTCTCAAATTTCTCCTTTCCGTGGAGAAACTGATAAGCTCGTCTCTGTGTTCCATCCCAGAAACGAAAAGAAAATGAATCAGTCTTTCTGCAGAGTTCAATTGAGTTTCATATAAAAAGCATAAAAGTTCAATGTCTTTATAGAAAAATGTCAACACCAATTTCCAGAAGAAAAAGAAGACATCAAAGTGTCAAAAAAATTATGATCCCCAACTCCGTGATAAAAAGAGACATGTTGCTATATATGACAAACCTACAGCCAGCATTATACTTAATGGAGAAAAATTAAAACCATTCCCTCTAAAATCAGGAACCAGACAAGGATGCCCACTATCTCCACTCCTATTCAACATAGTACTGGAATTCCTAGCCAGAGCAATTAGGCAAGAAGAAGGAATAAAAGGAATACAAATAGGTAAAGAAACTGTCAAAATATCCCTATTTGCAGACGATATGATCCTATACCTTAAAGACCCAAAAAACTCTACTCAGAAGCTTCTAGACATCATCAATAGCTATAGCAAGGTAGCAGGATATAAAATCAACATAGAAAAATCATTAGCATTTCTATACACTAACAATGAGCAAACGGAAAAAGAATGTATGAAAACAATTCCATTTACAATAGCCTCAAACAAAATCAAATACCTAGGTGTAAACCTAACAAAAGATGTGAAAGACCTCTACAAGGAAAACTATACACTTCTGAAGAAAGAGATTGAGGAAGACTATAGAAAGTGGAGAGATCTCCCATGCTCATGGATTGGTAGAATCAACATAGTAAAAATGTCTGTACTCCCAAAAGTAATCTACATGTTTAATGCAATTCCCATCAAAATTCCAATGACATTCATTAAAGAGATTGAAAAATCTACTGTTAAATTTATATGGAAACAAAAGAGGGCACGAATAGCCAAGGCAATACTCAGTCAAAAGAACAATGCAGGAGGTATCACAATACCTGACTTCAAACTATATTACAAAGCAATAATGATAAAAACAGCATGGTACTGGCACAAAAACAGACATGAAGACCAGTGGAACAGAATAGAGGATCCAGATATGAAGCCACACAACTATGAGCAACTTATCTTTGACAAAGGAGCTAAAAATATACGATGGAGAAATAGCAGCCTCTTCAACAAAAACTGCTGGGAAAACTGGTTAGCAGTCTGCAAAAAACTGAAACTAGATCCATGTATATCACCCTATACCAAGATTAACTCAAAATGGATCAAGGATCTTAATATCAGACCCCAAACTCTTAAGTTGATACAAGAAAGAGTAGGAAATACTCTGGAGTTAGTAGGGATAGGTAAGAACTTTCTCAATGAAACCCCAGCAGCACAGCAACTAAGAGATAGCATAGATAAATGGGACCTCATAAAACTAAAAAGCTTCTGTTCATCAAAAGAAATGGTCTCTAAACTGAAGAGAACACCCACAGAGTGGGAGAAAATATTTGCCAGCTACACATCAGACAAAGGACTGATAACCAGAATATACAGGGAACTTAAAAAACTAAATTCTCCCAAAACTAATGAACCAATAAAGAAATGGGCACGTGAACTAAACAGAACTTTCTCAAAAGAAGAAATTCAAATGGCCAGAAAACACATGAAAAAATGCTCACCATCTCTAGCAATAAAGGAAATGCAAATTAAAACCACGCTAAGATTCCACCTCACCCCTGTTAGAATAGCCATCATCAGCAACACCACCAACAACAGGTGTTGGCGAGGATGCGGGGAAAAAGGAACCCTCTTACACTGTTGGTGGGAATGTAGACTAGTACAACCACTCTGGAAAAAAATTTGGAGGCTACTTAAAAAGCTGGCCATCGATCTACCATTTGATCCAGCAATACCACTCTTGGGGATATACCCAAAAGACTGTTACTCCAGAGGCACCTGCACATCCATGTTTATTGCTGCACTATTCACAAAAGCCAAGTTATGGAAACAGCCAAGATGCCCCACCACTGACGAATGGATTAAGAAAATGTGGTATCTATACACAATGGAATTTTATGCAGCCATGAAGAAGAACGAAATGTTATCATTCGCTGGTAAATGGATGGAATTGGAGAACATCATTCTGAGTGAGGTTAGCCTGGCCCAAAAGACCAAAAATCGTATGTTCTCCCTCATATGTGGACATTAGATCAAGGGCAAGCACAACAATGGGACTGGACTATGAGCACATGATAAAAGCGAGAGCACACAAGGGAGGGGTGAGGATAGGTAAGACACCTAAAAAACTAGCTAGCATTTGTTGCCCTTAACGCAGAGAAACTAAAGCAGATACCTTAAAGCAACTGAGGCCAATAGGAGAAGGGGACCAGGAACTAGAGAAAAGGTTAGATCAAAAAGAATTAACCTAGAAGGTAACACCCACGCACAGGAAATCAATGTGAGTCAATGCCCTGTATAGCTATCCTTATCTCAACCAGCAAAAACCCTTGTTCCTTCCTATTATTGCTTATACTCTCTCTACAACAAAATTAGAAATAAGGGCAAAATAGTTTCTGCTGGGTATTGAGGGGGGGGAGAGGGAGGGGGCGGAGTGGGTGGTAAGGGAGGGGGTGGGGGCAGGGGGGAGAAATGAACCAAGCCTTGTATGCACATATGAATAATAAAAGAAAAATGAAAAAAATATATATATAAACTAAATTTAAAAAAAAGAGAGACATGGTAGAGAGAAGCTAAAAATGACAAGAATATTATTTTTGAATTATCTTTGCAAAATATTCTCAGCAAATGGATCCAAGAGCTCTTACTGGTTTCTCCCTGTTAAGTGTGTCAGGCCCACATCCACCCCGCTATGCCAGGAAACCAGTCTCAGTCATTTCACAGGATCACAAGAAATGCTCGTGACTCGTAAAGGAGACCTGAAAATGCTTGCTAAGATTATTTTTGGATACAAAAATATTTCACAGATAATTTTAGGTCTATGTGATAGTTTTAACAAATAAATGTGATACACAGGTTAAATAATTTGGTTTTAAAAACGTGAGGTAGAGACCCCTCATAGATGTGAAGCAAATGCTGAAACCCAGCAGGATGGCTGCTGAGGATGAAATGTAAGAGAAGGTACCTGTGAAAGAACTAGACCATGGGAGAGGTAAATGTTCAGAAGAGCGGTGCTGAGTGTGGGATGAACGTGGAAACCAGACAAATGAAGCTAAAATGGCAATTAACTAAACCACCCAGCAAGCCGGGAAAGTGCACCTGACAGAGCCCAAGGAGTCATTTACAAGCAAGCTGGCACTCCACAGTACACACCAGTCACAGCAAGTCTCTCCTGTTGCCACATTTCAGCTAAATGAAGCATCAGGGGACCTAAGAAAGGCTATGAGAGAGTCAAATCGCCCAGTGAGTGATGAAAGGCTAATAAAAAACCCATTCATCCTGTTGTTTGTCACATTTGACAAGAAATTGACTGCCATGAAGCAGAAATCATCACAAAAGTAACACATCTCATTAGGGGGAAAAGCTTCAAGCATCCATAGAACAACTTGTCCTCCCATTTCCAATTTCTTCTGAGAGCTTTGCAGAAGTTATGGTGAATGGAGAAGGAAAGAATTTCGAGTTTCAGTGAATTATGAGATTTGAGGGGTTTGAAATTTGCCAGGGAGACATCCTATGTACCAGAATATTGAGCTTTGGGGGCCACTGCAAGAAACAACAAACCATCCAACACCTTCAGCCCGAAGGAGGAAAGCCAATAATGAGATATGTACCCAAATTATTTAGTTGCCACCTGGGGGAGGCAGAATTTTGCAATTAAGGGACATTGGCTAATGGGGAAAGCAGGGTCACCTCACATTTGCAAATGGCCTCATTGCCAATGTCTGAGAACAACTGTGCCCAGAAGAAAAATCAGATCTTTTCCTGGGTAAGGAGAAAACAGGTTGTAATTACCTGGGAATTAGATCTAAATTCTGACTGTAATATATCTCTTAAGACAAAACCCCATTCTCAACTTAAATTGACATTTATGAACTGCATTAAGTATCATGAATGTCAGAGAACAAGTCTCACAGCACACCAAGATGGAGCATCAGTCAAATTCAGAATGCCAGGGTTTGGAAATCTGAATCATTAAAGCACTTTTACAAAATGTCATCCCTAGAAAATACAGAGGCATAGAAGGTTGACAAGCACCTAGGAGTTTGCTCCAATCGACACTATCAGAACAAGGAAAAGTGCACTGCGGACCTCCCATAAAATGATGGAAGAGTGCAAATCTGGTCCAGAAAGTTGCTGGACTTTTTGTTTGTTTGTTTTGTTTCATTAGTTGATTGGTAGGTAGTTTGATAAATTGGTTAGTTGGTTGGTTGAACAATTAGTTAGTAGGTAGTTTGTTTGGTTTGTTGATAGGTTTGTCGCTGGTAGATTGGTTGGTTAATCAGCTGGTGGGTAGGTAGCTTGGTGGGTTGGTAGGTTGGTAAGTTGTTTAGTTGTTTGTGTTTGATAGGTTAGTTGGTAGGTTGATTGGTAGGGTGAATGATAAGTTGGTTGGTTGGTTGGTGGTTTTGTTGTTGGTTTGTTGGTAGGTTAGTTGGTTGATCAGCTGGTAGATAGCTTGGTTGATTGGTTGGTAGGCTGATACATTGGTAAGTTGTTTGGTTGACTGGTAAGTTGGTTGGTTAGTTGGTTGGTGACTGGTAGGTTGGTTGGTAGTTGGTGGGGTAAATTAGTTGTTTGTCTGTTTGGATGGTTGGTTGGTAGGCAGTTTGGTTTGTTAGGTTGGCTAGTAGGTCAGTTCGTTGATCAGCTGGTAGGTAGCTTGGTTGATTGGTTGTTAGGTTAGTTAGTCTTTTGTGTTTGGCAGGTTGGTTTGTTGGTAGATTGGTTGGATAGATTTGTATGTTTGCAGAATCATTGATTGGCTGATAGGTAGGTAGGTAGGTAGGTTAGTTGGTTGGCTGGCTCATTAGTTTATTTCACTGGTGTCTATGTGGCAGATAATCTGAAGTGAGTCAATCTGTGCTGGTCGAAGTAGCCATCTCTGCCCCTAGTGCCACCATGTTGCCATGCTTCACACTGATGCCTGAGCTCTTTTTCCAGCATCTCAAGTTTTTCTGCTGTTGGGCCTAAAACAGAAGTTGCTTGACCTCCCAGAGGACAAGACTCACCCAACTTTGTTTTCATTTCAAAATATTCTTGAGCAGAGAGGCAGAAGCAAGTATTTCCATCCTGGGGATGCCTGTAAAGCTCCCTTGGAAACTGAACGATGGAAGTTTGTGGCCCTCAGAGTAGGGGTGAGAACCAACTCCCAGTAGGACATGAGGGGCTGGGTTTTCCCCTGCTGCCACAGCACTGTCAGGATCCCTGCTCAGGCCTAGCGGACTGACACAGCAGCTCCATGCTGCACACAACTGCGGCGTCTGTGGAGCAGAGGGTTCAACAACACTGCCCTAAACTCCTGCAGGGTGGCTCTGTAAAGTCAAATTCCCCAAGGAGACATTTGGGCATTCAATTGACACTGTAGTAAGGAGAGCAGGAATCAGTCCCCACCATCTGTGAGCACACCCTGGACCCAACACTGCCTTAGAAAGAAAGCCACTCAAAGTCAAGCTCTTGCTCCTATTGACTACACTGCCTCTACCACATCTGTGCAATATTCATAGGTAAATCCCCATGAAAGAACTCTGTTTAGAAAATATAGCTACATATTTTCTCCTGCTGGCAGTTTAAAGGCACTGAGAAGGCCTGCAGTCCAGTGCAGCCTTTCTTTCACTTATCTGGAGTAAGATTTGCTTTAAAGAACAAAATGATTAGAAAAAGGTGGGTGGGGAAGAGGCCTCACATCTGCCATCTGCCAAGAAAATAAAAAGAACCTTATTGAATTTGCACCCTTGAGTATTTTCAATAAAACAATCTTTCAGATAAATCTCCAAGTTTGGGGAAATCAAAAGCAAGCTAACAATGTGAGTCCTTTTATGCCCACGGTTGTGTTTCCACACATCAGGCAGAGGTCCACAAGGCCATCTCCTGGGGCCCAGAGCACCTTCCTGAGAGAGCAACCTTGACCCTGTCGGGGCCACCTGCAGGAGTTCCTGCCGACCAGCGCATCTTCAGCTACCTCGACGCCTTTCTGGAACACTAACGTCATGCCTCAATCTCAGTCAGTCATAGCTTACCTCTACTTAAACCTCTCGGAGTGGCATGCTTCACTTTGACAATCACAGGGTGACACAGCTCGGAAACCACTTGCTGCTTTTGCACTTCTGCCCCTGTTTTGCAAAAGCAGTAACCTCTTTTCTGAAACTAAGGAGCCGGGCTCCTCCTGCTGAGCTGCCCACAGCCTAGGTCACGGAAGGAGCCCCAGTTCACGGAGGAGCAGTGCACAGAGAACTTCAGCCAGAGGCGTGGCGGGGGTGGATGGCTTCTGAAGCAAGCGTGCTCCTGTCCTGAGAGAAGGGCCCGCCCGGGAGCCACTGTTGTCAGCGCTCAGAGCAGGGGCAGGAGCCAAGGAGGGAGGGTCATGTGGTGCAGCTGTTTCAGGAAAAGAAAGCCCCAGGGGATAGGAGAGCCACAAGGAAACCTCAAAGCGAGCTGGGGGGGTGGGGGGGGACAGGTGGCAGAAACAGTGACGCAGATTGAAGAGAAGACACCCAAAAAAATGAAGAACCTTTGCTCAAAGAAGATGGTACGCCATGAGGACCTGTTTGCTGTTTAAAATGCCTAAGTGTGAATTCAACCTCCCCTAATTTGTCTAAGATGAAATCTGAGATTTTGGAAATTTCCAGAATGCCCATCAGGAGGCAATAACCCAGACACGGTGTCTGTCTCCCGAAAAATGAAAGCATGCCATGGATTTTATATAAGAATAAAATAAAATCAACCCAGCCCTGCCGGAGGCTGGTATGGTAGGATCCCCTGAGAGGGCAGTCTTGTGCTTCTGTCCCTCCCACTGGAGGGTCTGGGCTTTGGGGTGGGTGGGGAGCCAGGGCTGCTCTTCCTGCAACCAGAGGCACACGGGAACTCCTGCACATGTGAGCGGCAGGCTGCACTGCACGTGGAGCCCAGAGGCTGGGAGAGATCAGCCTGCACCCCTAACTGCAGAGATCCTGCCCCATGAGACACACAGACATGCGTTTTCAGAGAGCACCTCTCCAGGACCCCTCAAAGATCATGCCCAACTTGCTCCCCCCCACCCCAGAAACCACACACCTTACCCACATCCGGCACAGACCAGCACCCACAAATACCCTTTGCAGTGTTGACAGAGGACAGATGAGTTAATCCAATAGCAAAGAGAAAAGAAAACCACACTATTTGGGGCGAAGTTCCTGCCAAAACCATGGTGCAATCATCCACCAGGCGCTGGGAGGTCCAAGGTGAGTCTTGGCTGCACCGCAGCCTGCTGTCCTGGTTCCCCACAAGGCAGCCTGGCCCTCCTGGAGCCCCCACCAAGCACCCTCTCTGAGAGCGGGAAGAAAGTGTCACAGCCCTCCTGACTCATGCAACTGATTGCAGCATCTCTCACAAGAGGCAAAGTAGGTGCCACCAGCATAATGTAATGCCTGATTCACAAAGCGCTGTAATGAGTAATAAGTATTTGCTCCATTTTGCCACTTGGGGAGAGCAATTCAGAGCTTTTGCTGGTGAGTTCGGCTGTTAATATTCATTGGAAATGGAGCTGGGAGGAGCTGCTCCGGTCAGGAGAGTCATCTGTGGCTCCCACAGAGGCAGATCCTGGGCTTCCGCCTCCCTCTCATCACCAGTGATGACAATGCCAGCTCATTCCCCGGTTGTGTGCAATTGTTCAGATTCACAATGGCTCCCACCAAGAAACAGAAATCCTCTCAGTACACCCACCTCATCCAAATGACACCAAGTGCTATCTGCAAGTATGCATCCTCAGAGCCCTCGGTGGAGTCAGCACCAAGAAAAGGTGATGGAGTGAAGCACCGTTCCATGCCGTGTCCCAGATGCCCCTGTCTGTTTACCCAGGTATGAGTGTCCTGGGGCTGCAATAACAAATGTCCACAAACCTGATGGCTTCAAACAAGAGAAATTTATTCTCTCACAATTCTGGAGGCCAAAAGTTCAAAATCAAGGTGTACAAAATCCTTGTAGAGGAACCAATTCTATCCCAGCTTCTAGGGGCTGCCAGCAGCTCTTGCTGTTTCTTGGCTTATGGGTTTATCAGTCCTGTCTCTGACTCTGTCTTCACCTGTCTCCTGATTGTCTGTATGTCCTCTCCCTCCTCTTCTTACAAGGACACCTGCCTCAAACCCAGCATGATCTCCTCTTGAGATTCTTTGTGGCAATATTAGGGTTTGAACTCAAGGCTTCACACCTACAAGGCAGGTGCTCTACCACTTGACCCATGCCTCCAGCTCTTCTTAAGATTCTTAATGTGACTTCATCTACAAAGACCCTACATGCAAATAAGTTCACACACGCAGGGATTAGGTGTTGGGACTTGGTATATCCATTGTGGGGACACTGTTCAACCCACCACAACTTGCTTTTATAAAAACAAGCTAAGGCAGGGGTGCGCTATGACCCTTCAACCTCGCTCACAGTGAATGTCTTTGCCCCTGTCAACCAAGCATCTAAGTACCCAGCACACCAACAAGCATGAGGGACAACTGGGAAATTTGCTGCATGCTGGATGTTGTTTGCCTGTTTTGCAGTACCGGGGATTGAACCCAGAGCCTTGTGCATACTATTCTACCAATTACGCCAGTCCCAGCCCTTTTTGGATTTTGTTTTTTGGGATGGGGTGTCACTAATTTTGCCCAGGCTGCCTTGCACTCACAATCCACTTGCCTCTGCCTACTGAGTCGCTTGGGATTGCAGGCCAGACGTGGGCCACCATGCCTGGCTCTCATGCTGGATGCTTTATGTTTCGTGTGCAGGTTACTGCACACCTCATCTGTTGGAACAGCCATCTTGGCTATTCCCCGAAGGCCTCATGTGTTGGGGGCTTGTCCTCCAGGTGAAGGTGCTGAGGGGGTGAGAAACTGAGGTAAGTTGGTGATAATCTGTTACAAGCACAATAGGGAAATAACCAGCTGCATGATAGCTAGTAGGATCCTTTCCCTCCAGCTCTGTCACACATGAACCAGACCAGAACTGGATGTTTGTCACATCACCTCACCTGATACCCATGTGTGTGTCACACTTATCCCTGTCTTCTTGCAAGTGAAGAGACTGGAGAAGGGAGATGAGTTTGGAGACAGGATTCAAAGCCAGATCAGCCAAGTCCCAAAGCCCATGCTCCTGACCCATGAGCTGCATCGCCCCCTCTGCCAGACTCTGCAGGTGGCACAGGTCTGGGCCTAGTGAGACAGCTTCTGCCTCTCCATTGCTGCCAACACCAGGGGCTGAGCCTGGTGTCACAGCAATCTGAGGAAGAGACTCTTGGCTGGTTCATGGTGGCCTGGTGATATGGCTCATGTCAGCTGGCCCCAGCCAAGCTTTCTGAATCTGAGCACCCCATATACCTTAGCACCTCACTTCCTGTCTGTGGTATAACACCAGAGCTGTGTTCACTGAGTCCTCTCCAGGCTTTTCTCCTGCCCCCAAACCATGCAGTTTCATTACCTATCCCTGCTCATGGATGGCACTGTAACACCTATGACTCTGAAAGTATTCAGAACCAAAATGAGTTAGCTGCATAACCCTAACAAAAAGTAAATAGTTAGGAAGGATACAATTACCTGATAATAGCTATCACAAAGGGACCCCCACCTGGCCCAAAGTCCATCCTAACCACACACACAGGGCTCTTCTCAAGGAGGTGTGCCCAGCAGCTATCTGTTCAGACTTGCATTGCCCTTGTGATTAATTCAGTGGCCAGGAATTATTATCTCAAAATAACTACTGCATTCTCCTCATTTGGGCTTTAGAAAACCTCCACTTGCTCAACTCCCTTGAGCGTCCTCTTAGCTTACGATGGCACCTATGTTCCCATTCAAATGTTCTGCTGTTCCCAAGTAGAAATCACTGTTCTTTGGAGAAACTCTGTCTGCTGGGCTTTTAGGTTGACCCCCAACACCTGTTGGTTGAATGAATGTCCAACTCTCAGCCATTTCCTTCCTTGGGCTTTTCTGTTTCTTTCCTAATTATCTCGTTTCTGGATGGACCCCCTGTGATGGATCCTGTCTGTCCACTTAAATCTCCAGTAGATGTCAACAAGAAGTGGCGTGCATCCGTGGCTTGGATATTTCTACAGTGCCTGAGAAAAATTACACAGGTAATGAGCTGGATGCAGACCTTGCCAGTGGCTGGTACAGCTTGTAAACTCAGCAGTCTGGGAGGAAGATCCAGAATGAGTGGCACATTTGTCTCCTGCAGCCCTGCCAGCATCCATGCCACCTGTACCACAGGATGCTCCATGCAGCCTGGGACCTCCCTTCCAATCTTCTGAGCACTGCTGATGCTGATTATCTGGACAGATCCCAAACACCTGCTTAGCATGAGCCAGCCTAGGTTCTCTGTGGCAACAGTGGGCTGACCTGCTTCCGGGGAGAGCGTCTGAATATTCTAATCAGAACAGAGATTAGTCAGCTCGAAGCCCTGATTTCATTAACCTGTTTCAGCAGAGACATCACAGTAAACCGGCTGGCTTTAAATTATATTATGCCCAAAAGTCCCCTTAGCACAGATCACATGCTTCTCTGCCTCCCACTTTTCAAATATGTAAGCTCATGTATTCCTACTCTCTTCTGAGCTTTGCCAGCTAATAGGAAAGTCTTAATTTCATCAAACCCTTGAAATTTCTATTTCCCATCCCTGTTAGCACCTTAATGAATAGCACGAAGCCCATAGCTCAGTATAAAGGGAAGGGAAGGGAGGCCACCTCAGACTGGGTCAGGAGGGGAAGGTAGAGCTGTGTGTCTTCATCTCAGGGAAGACATGGGAGAGACACATTTTAGCAAATTCTGGAGGAGTAGCTCAGCCTGTGTTCAGATACAGGCCAGCCAGGTGTCCAAGGAGCAAGAAGACAGCAAACACTGTGTGACAGTGACAAATTGTGAATCCTGCAATGTGCTCGTTCTCAGACCCGAGAGGAAACATCTCAAGTGGAAAGTGTCCCCGCCTGCTGGATCACTGGCCCATGGCCAGCAGTGGTGAGACCCAGGTGGTTCTTACAATGCTGCTGGTTGCTCCAGTAGGACCCCGGGCCAGGCCCCTCAGTGCACAGCTCCCCACCTGCAAACTGCAATCCAGAACTCTGCCTATCTGCCCGTCATTGGGACATCATGAGAATTCATGAGCAGCTTGACAATGGCACCGTGGAAAGACTCGTAAAAGAATAGAATTGATCTTATTAATCAAACATAGACACCTCGCCAGGGGCAACTGTGCTGAACAAGAACTAGCTTGACTCATTTTTTCAAGAGTTTGTGCCAACAAGTACTGCACAGAGGAGGCAGAACATCCACAAATTGTTCCGAGAATGGCAGAACCTTGGAATAAAAGAGTATTTAACCTGCTGAGCAGCTTCCTCTCAGCTTTCAAAGCTAGGCGGGGATCAGCACGGTAGGAAAACTGTCTCCCCAGGAATGCTGGGGGCACATTCCAAAAAGGCCAACAGAGGAGCCGAAGCCAGGGCAAGAGAGGCTGCAGGTCTGTAAATCTCTTCTCAGACCGCAGAGGACACAAGACTCTGGAGAGAAGGGGGCAGCAGAGGTCTCGGCTGCCAAAAATCTGGGTTGCTGTGATTTGCATAAGGGCTTAAATTGGCACAGTGGATTCAGTGCTTTAAGGTACGAGGACTCTGTTAACATTCCCTTCCTCAGGAAGCTCGGGGTGGTGGGTCCTTGCTGGCTCGGTGCCTGGTAACCATGGTACATCCTGGCCTATGAGACTACACAGCTGGCCCCTGGAGGGCCATCTTTGCCCAGCCCCACAAGCCCAGGGCCTGACCTCAAAGGGGAAGAGAAAGATGTGCAGCCATCCTGCTTCCTCCTGGGTCCTCTGCCCAACTCCAAGGACCCTCCCTCTGCTTCCTCAACCTCCCTGTTACATGTATATGATCGCATCATTCTGAGTCTCATGGAGAACAGGACTTGAGGAACCGAGGGAATTTTCCAGGAGGGGAGGCAAGGAGCTGAGGCTGAATGCTGTGGACACAGTCCTTCTGCCCTGAGAGGAGTGAGGAGTCTCCCATCATCTCTGCATCCTGGACCAAGGCACAGGCCAGTCAAATGCAGCGCCAGGGCCTGTAGGGGTGAGAAGGCCCCTCCATACCTAGCACCCCTCTTCTGCCCACTGAGGGCAGCCTCAATAGCCCCAGGCTCCTCTATGGCATGGAAGCCACAAAGGGAGGTGCAGAGGAGGCAGACGACCACTCTTCTTAAGAGAAGCTCTAAGGAGGGATTGAAAACATTATCTTTTTTTATGCTTTGCACCATGGAAGCTACATGAAGCCTGCTGCAGGCTTTCCTGGCTTGGGGGAGAGCCGCCAGAGCTATTTGCAGAGGTTGAGATACTTCTTCAATACTACCTGTGTGCCTGACAAAGCCAAAATTATCTCTTGTCCCCAAAATGGAAGAACCACAGAATCATGAACGAGCCTCCTGTCCACACTGTGTGCCCAAACACAACACTGAGTGGACAGGTGACATTACCTGAGGACATTTCCAGCTGTGGGTGGCATGTCTTGGAGAGAATGCAACTCTCTCCTCCATCCCACACTGTCTTCCCACACCTTCTGCCAGCTGCTCACCCTTGTGCAGGACAAGGGCAGGTGCCCCTGTGCTGCTGCCTCAGCTTCCTAAAAGGAGATTCCTGTACCCTGCACCATCCACTGTCTACCCAGCAGCCAGGACAGTCTTTAAAACCCCTCGATCGTAACACTTCCTTCTTCAGCAGCCTCAGTGGCTCCTCCAGCAGTATGAGATCCACAGTCCCGATCACCATGAAGCCACATACCCTGGGCGCCCAGCACCTCATCACCACCTGCCCTCCCTCTAACTCACTCTTCCCCAGCCTCAGACCTTTTGTCATTCCCAAAACATGCCAGAGCTAGGCAGTTCCCTCTGCCAGGAATGGTCTTTCTCAGGTCTCTATTTCGCAGGTAGTTTCTGCCCCACCACCTCTCCCATGCCCTCGTCCAAGTGTCATTTTCTCCATGGTGCTGGTTCTGCCCTCACAGATGAGTGATAACAGCACCACGCTGGTAATCGCTCCTTCCACAATGGCTCTCTTTCCCTCCCAGCTTCATTTCCTTTCCTTACACTTTGTGTCTGCCTTTTGCAGGTAGCATGTGGGTACTATGAGGCCAGGCAGGATTCTGTCTGTCCTTCACAGGCACGTTCCAAACCCCTACAGCACAGCCTTGCACACAGTTGTCCTCAATAAATTCTGTTGCACAAGCGAGAGCACATGAGGAATTAAGATCAAACTTACTTTCCAGGTGTCTGACCTTCCCAGGTAATGCTGATAAACCAGCATTGATGCTGGCTTTGACCTTCTTAAGCAGGGGTATGCTTAGCACGGACAGACAGGCGGATGCACCAAGGGATCTGTTCTGCTCTAGATTTGACTCAAACCTTGGCCTTTAGATCCAGAGTCAATTCGCATCAATATAATATCAATTCCTCATCAAAATATGTTGGTTTAAAGCAGAATTTTAGTCCTCCGTGCATTTTTGGAAAAGCAGCACTTTCCTAAGGTTTTCTCTCAGATCTCTTGGATCACCAGCTCAGACAACCCCAGCTGCCCAGGGCAAACCCTACAGGGAGAACCACAAACCCAACCTGTCCCAACCTGACCAGCAGGCTCCCTGCCCTGAATTCCATCTCAGCCCACAGCAGTGACCTCCAGTAACAAGCTGGGGACCACTGCATCCCAAGGGCACCCAAGGCACACAGCCTCACTACCTTCCTCATGCCTAGGAAGCAGCTGGACTCTAAAGTTGAGCTTTAGCCCTTACTAGAAACAAAAGAAGGGGAGAGGACAAGAAACAAAGCCCCTGCTACCAGCCTGTACCAGGATAGGAAGAGGTCTCAAAGGGAGAAATGCATAATTTCTCAAAGCTCTTCTTGCAGTGGAAGTCTGTGTTCACTTCTTAAATCTGCCATTACAAATTATCCCAAACTTGGGGCTTAAAACAACCAGAATTGACTCTCTCAGTTCCGGAAACCAGAGGTGCAAAGTCCCTAACCAACACACTGTTGGTAAGGCCATATTTCCAACAAAGGCTACAGGAGGGACCTCTGCCTTGCCTCTTCCAGCTTCCGGTGGCTGCTGGCGGTCCTTGCAGCTTTGGTTTGTGGCTATATCACTCATCTCTATCCTACTCTACTCTACTCATCGTCACACGGCCTTTCCCAGCAGTTTCCCCTCCTCCTCTCTTACAAGGACTTGTCGTTGGATTTATGGCCACCTTAATCCAGGATGACCTCGTCTCAAAATCCTTACCATAGTGACAGCGTCACCTCAAGTCAGGTCACATCCTGAAGTTCCAGACAGACATATTTTGGGAGCCACAATTCCACCTACGATGACACTCCACCCTCCTGTCCCTAAACCACAAGCTCATCCAGGTGTTAGTTAATGGCCACCTTAGCCCATTTTGTGCTGTTCTAACAGAATACCATGGACTGGGGAATTTATAGAGTCACAGCATATTCCTTTACAGTTCTAGAGACTGAAAAGTTCAAGATCAAGGTGCCAGCACCTGGCAAGGGACTTCGTGCTGCATTTCCATATGGCAGAAGGAAGAAGAGTCAATTCCCTCTCATCAAGACTCTTCACAAGGATACCTAATCCCACTCACCAGGGAGGAGCCCTCACAATCGATCTGTTTTTGTTGGGGGTGGGGCAACACAGGGTTTCATTGTGTAGCCCAGGTTAGCCCTGAAGTGGAGATCCTCCTGTCTCAGCCTCCTGAGTGCTGGGATTGCAGGTGTGCACCACCATGCTGAGTGCAATCACATCTGGCTGCTATCACTGAATGCTATAGCAACATAAGCATCCTGAATTTTGGAGGGGACACATTCAAGTCATAGCTCCAACACAGCACTCTGCTTCATAAGTCACTGTGGCACTTTGCCTGATGGAGTCACTGCAGTAAGAGCAGGAGCTGTGCCTCTCCCCGATCCTGGGGTCTAACTTCCTCAAGGGGCACAGATGACCAGTCCTCCCCACTCCCTGAAGCTAGGGGCATCTGACCTAGTTTTGCCAATGAAACATGAGCACACATGTCAGGCGTCACATTGGAGTTAGGTACTTGGTTGTCAGTGTTGGATTCTCCTGTTCTTGCTTTCCCCAGACGCTGGGACTCTGTAGGCAGAGGAGCCTGGAGTCCTTGGTGAGGACAGCATGGGGAAGAGGTGTGTCAGTTTCTGATGGAGCTTGAGGGTCAGCAAGGAAGATAAAACCTTCATGGTTATAAGCCACTGAAATCTGGGGACCTTTGTTGCCATGAGGATACCTGGCCTTGTCCCCACCCCCACAGTAAGAGCACCTTAGCTGTGCTGCCCTGGGTAAGCTCTCCTGACTGCTAAGAGGTAACAGGACTTTCCCCAATGTTCAGGTGTTTCTGGACACAGAACAGATATACACACATTTGTCTGCTGGCATGTACAATTAAGTGGATCTGAGTACACATATGGATTGTTACCGATTCCCTAAATATTTGGGGGTGGAGAAACCCCCAATACTAATGTCCTCATTAGGTGAAGGTTCATTGTTCTTTTATATTCTAGTTGTAGGCTATCCATAACAGATTTTTTGCCATTAAATCCCACATCAGAGATAAATCCAAGGAAGCCTTCCCATCAAACAGAACAAGGATGATGACAGATCCTCTGGGGTCAGGGTCCTACGGCTTCACAGCCAGGAATTCCTTTCCTCCTTCTCTTTGCATAGACTTCATTAGCTTCATCAGACCTAGCTAATGACCAGATTTCCAATTCCTCAACTCTCCCTAACCTTTTCCTGTCTGTTCAGATTGATCTGACAATACCTGCTAGCACTCCTTAGCTATAAATGTCATTATTAACGACCTCTTATTCCTAGTGCCCAGACTCAGCTACGGAGCGAACACTGGAAGGGCATCGCCCTCAACGACATTGCTTGGAATAACACTGGCCGGTAAGGAGCACCTTTGCAAAGGCAGTGAGCACTTACACATGTCTCAGCATGGGTGTCCTCACATGCACAAAGTCCTGGCAGAACTTGGTGGAGGACAGAGTTCTAAAAGACGTCCATTGCCTCCAGGTTCCACAGACACTGAACTCTACCCACTGTGGCTGGCTTTTGAGTTGGAAAGAGGGTGTCTCCAGACACAAGAAACACACCACCCCCAATGATAGCTAGCACAAAAATGAGGAGTCCAGTCCTTCAACCACAGAGAACTGAATTTGGAAGTGGATCCATCCCAAAGCCTCCAGAAAAGAACTTAGTCTGTGGACACATTGACTCTGTCTTAAGAGACTGTCACCAGAGAGCTACATATGTGTGCCAGACCAGGGCTTCCAACACACAGAAACTGTGGGACAAGACATGGGTTTTTGTTTTAAGATATTACACTTGTTATGGCAATAGCAGAAACTAATACATATCTCAAATGAAAGGCAATGGCTCCATGTAGTGTGACCTTACTGGCCAGGGTTCTCCAGAGAGCCAGAACCAATACGACAGAGAATAGATTTCAAAAATTGATAAAATGGTAGATAGATGATAGAGAGATAGATAAATAGATAGATGATAGACAGATGATGGGGTACTTACTTTGGACTACTCGTTGTTATGGAGGTTGAGAAGTCCTGCGACATGCTATCAGCAAGCTGGCCACCTTGGGATGCTGTACACATGATTCAGCCCAGGCCCAAAGATCTCAGAACCAGAAAATCAGACAGAAAAACCCTCATCCCATGGCCAAAAGCCAAGAACCCAGGATAGTCCCCAGTGTAAATCTTGGAGTCCAAAGGCTGTCAGGGCAGTCTCGTGGCCCACACAAGCTTGTCCTAGAAACCCGAGGGCGACGGGAGATGCAGAAATGACAACAGACAGAAGACAAACATGCATAAAGCTGGGACCAGGTAGGCTGGGTGCTCTGATGGAGACACACCTGCACCCTCCACCTCTAGGGCTTTTATTATACACAGTAGCAACATGAGGCGGAGAGGCATTTCTTGGGGGAGGGGGCGTGACACCATGATCCTCAGGAACACATATATAGACGTGTATGTGTGTGTGTGTGTCATACTGTTAACAGTGACTACCCCCAGGGAAAAAATGAAATTTATAGAAGGGAGAAGAGGAAAGGATGGAAGCAAGACTGACTTTTTCTCTGTACATCTTTCTATATTTTTAAATTTTTAGAATAAGCCTGTATGCATTGCATATGTAACTAAATTTTTAATTTAAAAAATAATGGCAAACACTTAGGGAATGCTTGTGACAACCCCAAAAACAGGCAGTGGGGAGGGGTCTGGTGCTGACGCACACCACTTGCCACAGTCAGATGCTTTAAACCCCATTCTCTCTCTCTCTCTCTCTCTCTCTCTGTCCCTCTCTCCCTCCTCTATTGGCAACAGCCCCATCTGCCTTGCTTACTGGCCTCTGAATCCCCACTGCTGAGCACAGTCCCTGGTAGACAGTCATACTACAAACAGCTCTAAAATAAGCAATGGATGATGTCAGAGACCATGTTCATTCTTTCAGGCTTATGGCCTTCTGCAGATGCTGGATGCCAGTCTGGGAAAGGCCCAGGGCAACCCCAGTGTCTGCCCTCATGTAGACAGCTTATCTCCAGCTGGAAAACTCCAGTTTTCCCATGACCTCACCAGACAGCCCGCACCTTCTCCAGCGAGTGCTGCCTGGCCACACACACCCTCACCTGAGCAGCTACACCTGGGGGCTGTGTTCACCTGGCGGGGATGAACGCTTATAAGCAATGCAGAAAACACATAGATTGAAATTTCTGAACAACAGTACTTCTTGAGTAAAACCTGCCCTTAGACCCTGGCTCTTCCCTTCTTAAGAGGAAGGAGCACATGCCATGTGCAAACTCAGAGGAACCAGAAACCTGGAAGGGCCTCCTGTGACAATGTCTTGCAGATTCTGCAGGGACAACCCAGAGAACCTCTCCTTTCTGAGCAGTCACTGAGGTAACAATGGGGAATGCCAGCATGGAAGCAGAGAGACAGAAGGGCAACACGTTTTATTCAAGTCACATTGAAAAGGTAGCTGCAGATCGCAGCCCATGCCCAGCAAAGGGCCAACCTTCAAGTTCATTAAATTTCTACTCTTGAGCATCCACCTGTGCTGTAGGCCACTTTCACCTGGGAGTCTGGAACTCTGTTCAGGAGTTTTCAAAGAACAGGGACTCTCACAGGTACAAAGCATCTTTGAAGTTTCCAAGAAGGCTTTGCTTTGAAGACAGAGAGAGAACACTCCCTCCTACCAGCACAATGATTTGAGCCACGAAACACATCGGAGGGCTCCTTTTTCCACCCACAGCCCTCTTGGACTATTCTGCACCCTGCGCATAGGGCAGGTTGAGAGCACTTAACATGGGAAGTTCCTCTCCCACGGCCAGAACACACGCATCACTATAAACCTTTTCGGTAAACCACAGCCTCAAATTCAGGCCTCAGCTCCCACAACCCCTGACCAAAGAACTGGAGCAGGTTACTTTGTGGTGCAGGGGCCAGAAGAAAATTCATCAAAAAAAGCTTAGGAAAAAACAAGAAAGCAAGGGACACACCATCACAAGGCATTCAGCAGGTGCAAACTCTGAATCAGAACAGGGCCTTGGCTGGCCTCTCTACTTCCATCCCATCTTCAGTCCAGGGCAAGACAAAGAGAAAATCTGCACACCTTGGTGGAGGAGACTTGTGACCATGGGAAAACGCCTGCGCTGACCAACAACCTCTGCACTCCATGTAGGTCTGAACTTGGGCTTGGCTAAGGTGACTTTCCACTCCAGTGGGCAGGCAGTTCTGAGCAGAGAAGCTTCTGTTAACATGGGCATATTGTTAGATCAAGGTGCATGTGGCACTGTGCCTCAGAGACAGGTCTGTGTGTCACTGCCCATTGGGACTCTTATTATATTTGGGGGTTTATGAAAAAATGGAGCAGACTGAATTGAAGAGTAAACTGGATCAGCAGCAAGAACACACGGAGCAGGAGAGATGCCTGTAGACTGAAAAGAGAGAGCCAAACAGAGCTCAGCTCTGTCAGATGTAGTGTGGCCATCAGGGAAGGATGCAGCTAGAGGGACTGATCAGAGATGCCATCTGAGCTCACACAGAGGGACTGTGAAGTAAGGATGGAGGGATGCTCAGAGCCTTTGAGCCTGAGACCACCCAGGGCATGGGCCAGCCTATGCCTCTCCCTCTACTGCAGGTGTCCCAGCACACACCACCCAGGTGGGCCCACGTGACCTTCCTCCTTCCCCAGTCTGGCAGCAGCTACGGTGGAGTCAGTGAACCCTCTCTGTGTCCCTGGCCTCCTTCACACAAACTAAAGCATCCCAGAGAGGTAAGACAGAGGGTAACTTTAAGTTTTAACTGAAACCAAAAGCCAATAGAATTGAAAGTAAAATAAGCTCTAATTTCAAAAGGCAAACCTAAGACTGAGATGGAAAGGAGCCCTCTTCTGCCCTGGACCTTGGTAAGCTTGGCTTTCACAACTGCAAAGGCAGTGCTCACTCCATCCTTGCTTTTTGGGTTTCTGCTCTAAGGAGAGGTAGGACGGGAAACCCAGAAATCAGAGGAGCAGCCCTGAGTGAGGACCTTAGAAAACAGTCAGCAGAGGGCAGAGTACAGAAAGGGAGGGAGGGAGGCATAGGCAAGGCACCTGGGCCTAAGGGAGTGTTTGCACCAGCCATGCAACACTATCTTTTATCTAAGAAAGGGGAAAGCATGAGTCACTCATGCTGGTGGAATGATGTCAAAGTCTGATAATTCTCCAAGCCTTGCTCAAATGGAACCAGTTTTATTTTGCAAAGAGAAGACGTTCAGTCTTGGGGGGCTGCTAGCATCCCAGCTGAGCAGTTCCCTGGAGAGCTCATGGTCCCCCATTAGAGACAAAGGAAGGTAGACACACCAGTCATCTTTACTGCAAGTATCATGGACGGAAAAAGATTACAATTTAAAAAAAAAACATTATTATTTGTTGCAGTACTGGGAATTGAACCCAAGGCCTCACACATGTTAGGAAAGCACTCTACAACTGAGTGGCACACACAGCAAAATGATGAAATTTAAAACCATATGCTTGCCGCCCCCGCCCTGCCTTGAAAGGTCAGCCTCTCTGGCTGAATTATGCTCACTTCTCTGTTGACTTTAGGAAAAAAATGGCTGCAGGTCAGAGCCTGGAGGGCACAAGTTGTGAAGAAAGGGTGAAATTGCTCAAGATTGCTCAGTGAAACATCAGCCAGCATGGCACCCAATTGGGAAACAGCAAAACCTAGGCAGAGGAACCACAACCTAGAATCCAGCTCCTCTGGAAAGTGAGCATCTACAAAGGTTACAGAGAGGCTCTCTCAAGGAGGGAGGCCCACGGCTCTTGGGTGTTGAAGGTGTTCTAGGACATCCCTCCTGCCCCCTTCAAGATAGCGAGCCCTTCCCACGTGCTCGGAGGCCAGGAGGTTGCTCCTCCAGACCCCATTTCAGAGCCTCATTCTGAGGCACAACAAGGGACAAGCACAGGCCTGCCAAAGCTGCCTGGGAGCAACAGAAAACCACCTGGGATCTGAGGTCTGGAAACTTCTGTCTCTGACCTCTGAGAAGAGAAGGGGCCAAAGACAGACCTGCCACGTAACCAGTGGTTTAATCAGTTGTGCCCATGTCTTGAAACCACCATAAAACTGGGCAGTGTGGATGGAGACGCTTCCTGGTTTATGAACATGCAGTTGCTCCAAGAGGGTGGTGTACCCCAGTTCCTCAGGGCCCTGTGTGAGCACCCTAGGGAAGCAGTCATCTTTAGTACTATTCTTTGCTCAGTCTTTCTAGCAAACTGTCAAATTCATAGCTGAGGATCCCACTTGCAGCAGGTATCTAGGGTAAGAGTAGTCTTCCAGGACCTTGCTCTCTACCCTGCAGGGTCTGGGCTAACCCTGGGGAGTTAGTTTCAGGGGTAAAATGAATGGTGGAATCCCCCACCACCATTGGTGTGGCAGAATTGTCACCAAGCCTGCCGCAGAGGCAAAGTCACAGCAAGCCATTGGCTCAATGTCTCTCCCCTCCTGCCTGAAGCTCCAACCACACTCCTCAAAGGCGAGGCTCATCCAGGTGCGGGGTTCCTCCTTCAAACTTTTTGGAACCTGCCACTAAATCAGGACCCTTTGAAGGTATCTACCTTCTGGCATTCAATGTCCAAAGACTCATATTGGTGATAAGTGAAAAACAGGATCAAAGCTTCATTTCCACAATCAAAGGCAAACAGAGCAAAGGAGACATGATTGTGTTGTCAACGTGATAAAAGGCGTTAATAACACATCTGTGAGACATCAGGGAGGGGAGGGGAGCCTCACGTGGGCAAGTCCCATGCTCTCCCTCAAACCCATGAGGTTTTCCAGGAGTTAGCTATTCCTGGAATTTGTTAATTAAAACTAATTAGTTCTACTAACCCAGAGGAGACCATGCCTCAGAATGCTCAGAGTTAGCCTAAGGGCTAGAAAACTCACAGTTTTAATTATTGTCCTTACCCTTGTGGGGAGAATGATGGCAGGCTTTCTGGGGGAGCAGTCACACTGCACCTGCAGGAGGCTGGGAGGAGAGCAGAGACAGGGAACCACACAGTCCACCACAGCAGTTCCATCTCACTGCATGCCGCAGGGAAAAATCCAACCGAGAAAACATTGACTCTCAGGAAGCAACCCCAAGATCCTAAGAGGGAAGAAGAAGACCTGGTTGCTAACCACCCGCCGATGCTCCAGTGGAGGGGCAGGAAAGGAAGACCCAGAGGGGCGAGGTAGCTCCCAGGCAGCAGCGCTGAGCCTCCCCTCCCCTTCTATCCCCCGTTGCAAAGCATTGCCCTGCCGTTGAGCTCACAGATGGTTAAATGCTCAATTAGTCTAAATAACACACATTCCACTGTATTCCAAGTCACATGTTAGCTACCAACCTTCATTAATATTTATTAAGGCAAATACAGGGCTGGGGGCCTTTGATCAGCCAGAACCTACACTTCTCATGAATAAAATGGTTTCTTCCAAAACCTGGAGTAGTTGAAGAATCAAAACAAAGACCATACAAACAATTTCCATTGAAACGCAAAAATCTGTCTGCAGTTTCTGTAAATCTATCAATAATGCAATTTTAAAATCTGGAGACTCCAGAAAAAGGTAAGAACATCAATAGATCAGTTTTATTTTAATCAAAATAATAATATGATCACAAAAGTCCCAGATCTAATTAGTTGTGGCCCCTCTTTGTTCTCTTATGACTAAAATAAAACCACCCAAGCCATGTCTTTTCCAAAAATGTTTTAATTATAAACTAATCTTCGACTGAAAAAGAAATAACAAAACAAAATAAGGGGGTACTTTTAAGAGTTTTTTTCTACAGACATAATAAAATTTGTTTTGCAGGAAGCACTTCCACGTTTGATATTAAAATATTAATCCTAAATATATTTTCTTTTTATTCTGCTGTCACTTCAGAGAAAAGTAAATAAATCAGTTTTGTGAGTTACTTGCAAGGGAGGAAGCAGCCACTGAAGATCAGAAAGGCCAGCTTTCTGAAGAGGAAACCCTAACGGACTTGGGGAATGGCTCCTAGACAGAAATGGCCACGCAGAGCTGAGAAAGGGACCTCAGGTCTGCACTGTGGCAGCCCTAAGTGGCTCACACTGATCAAGAAAGCAGGTCTATGGTGGATGGAGAGTGGTGGAGGCCTTTGTTGGGGTTCCCTGGCAGGACGGCTTTGTCCCTTTATCTCGGCAGCCTCCGAGCCTGAGAAATGGGCCCATCTTTGTGCTCAGCCATCTTGCCCCACTCAGTTCTCCTTCCCATTAGATAATTAGCTGAAGACTGTCCTCAGATGACTGTCACCAGGGTCCTGTGTTCATTGGACACTGTTATTTCTAAGACTTTGCAGTGCAGACCCAGCTAAACTGTATCTGCCTGTGATGAGCTCCATGAAGGAACCATAGGTAAGACCAAACTGTTACAGAAATGAGACTTGCTAAACTCTGTTATCTGTACCTGTCCATACACCTGGAGACTCCATTCCCCCCCAGGCAGCTGTTCTGAGAATGGCCAGACCAGGGGTCCTCCAAGATGACAGGGGGTATTGGGACTCAAGAAAGCACAAAACAACCTATGCATACCCTGCCTGTGTGCTTCAGGCCCCTGTTCTTCTCCCCTTGGCCAGTCCCTCCTTCCTCTCAGCTACAAGGTCATGCCTAGACAAGAAGCTACTCTTGCTGGCCACCTCTCTTCAGAGTCATTAGCCACCAGATTGGGTACAGTCCTTACTACTCTGTGAGCTCCCTGCAGGACCCGACCACATCGCGCTCCAAGTGTCTCCCCAGCACCAACTCCAGTGCACACACAGAGTGAGGACTTAAGGACCACTAACTGGAACTGAACATGGGACTTGCAGCCACTAAGCAAAAAGTCCACATTCCATTCCAGGGAGATCCCAAAACCAGCCAACACTACATGGACACTTTGTGACATCCAAGTGAGGACCCCTAACAGAACAAACCCCAGTAGAAGAAGTGGATGAAGTTTGGCTTCCCTAGTACCAAGCAGCTATTCTCACCATAAATGCTAAGTGCATCATTTTCTGTTTTCATAAATGTGTTCAAAGTCTTCATTTGGAAAACCGGATTGTGTTAGAATTTTCTGGTTCCAAACAGCCATAGGTATAAAAAAAAAGTGACACATATAAATGTCAGAAACAAAATCAAAAAACGCTTCCAAAGTTCAACTTTGGGATTTTAGTGTTTTCTCCATAGCACGATTTCTCTCCAAAAAGTATGTCTCACTTTGTTGGTTAAATATCATCCTTACTCTGAAGGCTCAGATTAAATATATTGATTTTTGCAGAAATCTATCCTAGGTAGTATATTCTACAACCCTCTTGTCATCGTAGAAAAGATCAGAAATTTTAAAATACGTTCTTTCGTAAAAGAAAAATTACGTTTAGGTTAGATAAATCTTTAACCACAAAAGATTTTCGTGATGACATTCCAATCCATTGGAAAGTCTTATACAGTTTCCACCTTATTCCAAAGCTCTTCCTTTATAAAGCTGATCACAACATTGATTTTCTGTGGCACTTTCTGCTCTTGTGGCCTCAACTCTTGTGCAGCACTGCCTTGCCTTGGAGCAGACGGTGAGCGACACGCATATGCTAAACTCTATACCTTGTCCCAGCATCCTTTGCTTCTCATTTCTACCCCACTATCAGGGATCAAGTGCCATGGTAATATGGAAACCAACTCAGCCTGATTTCCTTAACCAGTGTTTTTATTGAGAAGCTGCTTACTGGACCCATACGTTCTCCTAAACATCTTCCTTTGTTAAGAGAATAAATTCTTCATGTATTTCTAGATTAAAACAGAGCAAATACCAGGCTATTTAAGAATCAGCCATAACTCTATGTGCCTGTACAGCACACTTCCCACAAAATGTGTAATTTGTTCCAATTCTTCTTTGTGAAAATCTCCAGCCATGTTTTCTGTGCACCTTCAGTTTGGAAAGAAATTGTGCTGTAGAGAAAACACTAAAATCCTACAACTGAGTTTGGAAATGTTATTTGGTTTTGTTGCTGACATTCACACATGCCACTCCTTTAATACTATGGCAGTATGATAAAGAAGTGTTTGGGTTTGTCACCATATTGTTTTATGAGAATTCTTCCTGCTGGGAAGAACAAATCTTTCCTAGCAGAATCAGGAATCATTACCTTTCATGATGACACCACAAAGGTTTCTGAGGGTAAATCAATAAGTTTAGTAAAATATCAGACTGTGTTACAGGATTTCAAAATCTCTAATTTTTTTAGAATTTTCTCATGTTATTAAAGCATTAGTATTTTTTGCTTTATTCAATCATTTGTTGATATACAGAGCATTTTTTAAACTTCTGTGAGGTTGAGGACCATATCAGGGACAGTGGGTGTGGACTTCCACTTCGAGAATGATGAAAAATTGATATAAACTTGCCTTCCCATCATGCACTAGAAAATTGTATGGAACGTATAAAACAGCAGTTTTCACTGACTTGACAACATTAGGGCATCCTTGAGTCTGTTTCACAACACTAAACTGCATACACACAGGGCAAAACTTCACCAGGCTGGAGTACAAAAGCAAATACGTGGAAGGTGAAAAAGTTGTCAGAGTCCACATGGAGCTGAGGTCCACTCTAGTTCCAAACATCCCAAACACAGACTTCCTTAACCACCTGGTGAATTCAGTTGAGTCCCCAGGAATGTCAAGCTTCAGTTGCAGGCTGAGCGGGTCCTAGAATACAGACCACTCTAAGCACACCCTAGCAAAGTTACAAACAAGACTTGAAAAAAACAACTCAGACAAGTAACTTAATTGCCTGCCAGAGAAGAGTCCAATAGTCTTTAAAGAAAATCAACAGAATCCATCCCTCAACCCTGTGATATTTAAATAATAACTGGGCAAGTGAAAAATCAGAGTTATGCAGCCCTTTCCTGGGAAAAAGCTAGCCAACAGAAATAGACCGAGAAATGACAGAAGTGACAGAAATAGTCAGTAAACCTACAAAACCTATTATAAATCTGATCAAACATTGAGATGAAAACTTGAACATAATACAGAGAAAAATTACAAGATGTAAAAATAAGCAGAATAAATTTTCTAAGCTAAAAAATACAGTACCTGGATGGAGGCTCATTTTGTAACAAGAACAGCCGTCTCTTCTAACCACCTCAGTTTATATCATTAAGGTGGCTCCCTCAGGGTCCCATGAAAGTTTCAGGATAGGGGCCGGTTGCCAAAAAGACCAAGGTACAATTAAAGGACTGGAAACTTTAGCCCCAGTCCCAGCCTCTAGGGAATGCAGAGGAGCTGAAATTGAGATCAATCACCAAAGGCAAATAATTTGATCAATCATGTCTATGTAATGTAACCTCCATAAAAAGCTCCAAATGGATCTTCTGTTCGATTACACTGGTCTGCATGTCTGCTTTTCTGTCAGTGCCATGCCATCTTGTTTACTACGGCCCTGCAGGGTACTTTGAAGTCAGGTATAGTGACACCTTCAACGCTGTTATTATTGCACAGGACAGCTTTGACTCTCTGGGGCCTTTTGTGTGTCTGTATGAATTTTTTCAATAACCATCATATTATTGTTTTACTGGGGTACGTGGTGACATTTACAAAAGTGCTTACAATACATAATAGCTGAATTCACCCCCTCCATCATCCTCCTTTATTCTCCAATGTGTTCCTTGTGAATATAAAGATAGCTTTTTTCTATTTCTCTGGAGAGTGTCCTTGGAATTTGGTGAAAATTGTTGATTGTTTTTGGTAATATGACCACTTCAATAACATTGACTCTGATGACTCACAAATGAGAAGTTTTTCCATCTTGAAGTGTCTTCTTCAGTGCCTTATAGTTTTCATTGTATAGATCTTTAATACCTTTGATTAAGTTATGCCTAGGGGGCTGGAGGTGTGGCTCAAGTGGTAAAGCGCCTGCTTTGCAAGCATGAAGCCCTGGGATCAAACCCCAGTCCCACCAAAAAATAAAAATAGTTTATGCCTAAGTATTTTTGAGGCTTTTCTGAATGGGATTGTTTTTCTGACTACTTTTTCAGATGGTTTGTTATTGGTGTATAGAAATGCTACCTTTTTTTTGTATTGATTTTGAATCCTGCTACTTGGCTGAAAGTATTTATCAGATCTAAGAGTTTTCTGGTAGACTCTTTCAGGTCTTGTAAGCATAGGATCAAATCACCTGCAAATAAGGATGATTTGGCTGATTTGGCTTCCTTTTTTCCTATTTGTATCCCTTTATTTCTCTCTTACCTTATTGCTCTAGCTACAAACTCTAGTACTATATTGGATAAGAGTGGCGAGGTGGACACCCTTGTCTTACTTCTGATTTTAAAGGGATGCTTTCAGGTTTTCCCCATTTTATACAATGTTGGTTATAGGTTTATCATTTTTAGCCCTTATTATCTTGATGAAAGAGCTTTTATCAAAAAGGGATGCTGGACTTCATCAATGGTTTTTTTCTGCCTGTCTCTTAAGATGTTTGTGTGATTTTTGTCCTTGATTCTGTTTATATGCTATTAACATAGCATCAATTGTTTATCAATTTCAAATGTTGAGCCATCCTGTGTTTCTAGAATGACTCCAACTTGATCATAGTATATGATCTTTTTAATGTGTTGCTGCATTAGATTTGCAGTATTTTATTGAGGATTTTCAAAGTGTTCATCAAAGACAGTGGCTATAGTTTTCTCTTTCTGTTGTGTCCTTATCCGGGTTTGGTATAAAGGTAATACTGGCTTCATAGAATACATTTGGAAGTGTTCCTCCATTTCTGTTTTGTGAAATACTTTAAGAAACATTTGTATTAGTTCTTCTTTAAAAGTCTGGTAGAAGTCAGAAGTGAATGCATCCAGTCCTGGGCTTTTGTTTCTTAGGAAACTTTCATTGCTGCTCCAATTTTGATGTTCGTTATTGATCTGTTCTGGTTTTTTATCAATGAAATAGAGTATAAGATACAGAAATAAACCCAGACATCTACAGCCACTGACTCTTGACAAAGGGGACAAAAGCGTACATTGGAGGAAGGGTGACATCTTCCACAAATGGTGCTGGGAAAACTGGACAGCCACATGTAGAAGACTGAAACTTTATCCCTAACTTCTCATCCTGTGAATTGAAAAATCAATTCAAAATGGCTCAAAGACCTTAATATTATGAGATTTGAACTTTGAAACTGCTAGAGGAAGACATGAGAATCACTTCAAGAGCTAGAGAGAGGTAGTGGCTTTCTAATGGGACTCTAAATAGCTCAGGAAATAAGAGCAAGAGTTGAACAGTGGTCGTGGGAGACTTTATCACCCAATAGATAGGTCACCCAAACAAAAATCATTAAAGAAATCCTAGATCTAAAATATACCATAGATCAAATGGACCTACTTGATGTCTACAGAACATTTCATCCAACTTCTACATAATATACATTCTTCTCGGCAGCCCATGGAACCTTCTCCAAAATAGATCATATCCTAGGGCACAAAGCAAGTCTCAGCAAATGTAAGAAAATAGAAATCATACCATGCATTCTATCTGATCACAATGCAATAAAACTAGAACTCAACATCAAAAATAAAGACAAAAAACATGCAAATAGCTGGAAACTGAATAACTCATTGCTTAATGAACAATGGGTCATTGATGAAATAAAAGAGGAAATTAAAAAGTTCCTGGAAGTCAATGAAAATGAAAACACAACCTACTGGAACCTATGGGACACAGCAAAGGCAGTCCTGAGAGGAAAGTTTATAGCCATGAGTGCATATATTAAAAAGACTGAAAGATCCCAAATCAATGACCTAATGATACATCTCAAACTCCTAGAAAAACAAGAACAAGCAAATCCCAAAACAAATAGAAGGAGAGAAATAATAAAAATAAGAGCTGAAATCAATGAAATAGAAACCAAAAAAGCCATACAAAGAATTAATGAAACAAAAAGTTGGTTCTTTGAAAAAATAAACAAGATCGATAGACCCCTGGCAAACCTGACTAAAATGAGGAGAGAAAAAAACCCAAATTAGTAGAATCAGGAATGCAAAAGGGGAGATAACAACAAACACCATGGAAGTCCAGGAAATCATCAGAGACTACTTTGAGAACCTATATTCAAATAAATTTGAAAATCTTAAAAGAAATGGACAGATTTCTAGATACATATGATCATCCAAAACTGAACCAAGAGGAAATTAATCACCTGAATAGATCTATAGCACAAAATGAAATTGAAGCAGCAATCAAGAGTCTCCCCAAAAAGAAAAGTCCAGGACCTGATGGATTCTCTGCTGAATTCTATCAGACCTTTAAAGAAGCACTGATACCAACCCTCCTTAAACTGTTCCATGAAATAGAAAGGGAAGGAAAACTGCCAAACACATTTTATGAAGCCAGTATTACACTTATCCCAAAACCAGGCAAAGACACCTCCAAAAAAGAGAACTATAGGCCAATCTCCTTAATGAACATTGATGCAAAAATCCTCAACAAAATAATGGCAAACCGAATTCAGCAACACATCAAAAAGATTATTCACCATGACCAGGTAGGCTTCATCCCAGGGATGCAGGGGTGGTTCAACATACGAAAATCAATAAACGTAATAAACCACATTAACAGAAGCAAAGACAAAAACCACTTGATCATCTCAATAGATGCAGAAAAAGCCTTTGATAAGATCCCACATCATTTCATGATAAAAGCTCTAAGAAAACTAGGAATAGAAGGAAAGTACCTCAACACTATAAAAGCTATATGGTAATAGTTTCTGCTGGGTAGCGAGGGGTAAGGAGGCGTAATGGAGGGAGCGTGGGGGCAGGGGGATAAGGGAAAGGGCAGGGGGAAGGGGGGAGAAATGACCCAAACATTATATGCACATATGAATAAAATAAAAATTTAAAAAAAAAAAAGCAAGAGTTGACAAATGGGATTCTGTTAAGTTAAAAAGCTTCTGCATGGCAAAAGAAAAATCAGCCTTCAGAATAGCAGAAAATCTTTTCCAGCTATTCATCTGGCAGGGGATTAACATTCAGAATATATAAAGAAATCAAGAAGTTAAACAACAAAAGCGTAAATAATCCAATCAATAAATGGGCAGCTGAGCTGAACAGAGCTCTCAAAATAAGAAATATAAATGGCCAATACATACATGAGAAAATGTGCCACAGTTTAACCATCATGGACATGCAAAATCAAAACCATATTGAGATTTCATCTCACCCCAGTCAGAAAGAGTATCACCAAGAAAGCAAAAACCAAATGTTGGTGAGGATGCAGGGGGGAAAGGAACACTTACGTGGCACTGATGGGATCGTAAGTTAGTCCAGTCACTGTGAAAATCAGTATGGAGGTTCCTCAGGCAATTAAAAAGAGAGCTTCCATATGATCCAGCCACTCCATTCCTGGGTGCATACTCAAGAGAACCAGTGTCAATTTACTATATAGACACCTATAGATCCAGGTATTTCATGGCACTATTCATGATAGCCAAATTATGGAGTTGCCAGGTTCCCATCAATGGATGAATGAATAGAAAAGATGTGGCATAGATACACAATGGAGTTTTATTCAGCCATAAAGAAGAATGAAATTTTGTTGTTTGCAGGAAAATGGTTGGAACTGGGGATCATCGTGTTAAGTGAAAGAAGCCAGGCTCACAAATACAAGTATTCTATGTTTTCTTCCATATGTGGAATCTGCGGGGGACACGAAAGTAAAGTGGGGACTACTAAGGAAATGGAAGAGGAAGGGGGGAGGAAGGAAAATAAGAAATGTGATAGAGGGGAAAGTACATTACATACATGTGTGCAAAGATCATGATGAACCCCCTTACTCTGCACGATCAATATATACTAACGCTTTTGCCAAAAAGCTCCAAGGATGGGACTCAAGATCTCCCTGCTGGGGAATTCGTGAAGGTGCTGAGGGCAGCATGTCCAGAGACAGCACAGAAGCTCCACACCCTACCCACATACCCGGCCCTGCTCATCTCTTCCATTCACCCATTCCTTTTAGATCCTTAATAATGAACCAGTGACACAGAAAGATTTAGACAATAAACAAACTCCAACCAGCCACCACAGGAAAAAACTATATATTCCTACTTGAGCACACCAGCAAAATCCAAGTAGAGACCCTCACTGGAACTCTGGTAATGCAGTGAGACACAGAACAACAACCTGTGGGGTGACATTACAGGCAGAATATTCATTCCCACCAGCTGGAAACAAGGCATCCCCCGCCCCGTAGTGTCCATGTAGACCATGTGGGAACTCTGGACCCCATCAGGAGTAAGCAGTAAGCGAGCACTGGACTGGGGTCACAGGAGAGAGTCATGATCTTCACCACCATGCCGCAAAATCTGTTGAGCCTTGTGCTCAACAGAGTGACAAGGTGTCCCTCCCTCCCTGATGTGGAAGCCAGGTGGAGACCCTGGGTTTCTACATCCGTCCGGCAGCACCCCTCCATGATCCTGTTGGAGGGATCGTGTAAGAAGGAAAAACTCATAACATATACTAAAAAAAAGTCTATGTTTCACTGAAAAATCATTCATCGTGAGGAGTAGAAATGTCTCAAACTTCATTTTCTGAACCTACAATTATCCCTGATACTAAATCTACACAAAGAATATATAAAAAAGAGAAATCTACAATCTGTGTTCCTCACAAATACAGATGCTAAAATTGTAACAAGACGTTATTAAATAGAATTCAGCTATACAAAGTAATTATTCACTGTGGCCATACTGGGTTTATTCCAGGAAAGCAAGGCTGTTCAAATGTTTTCAATATTTTTAAATCAATCAGTGTAATCCACCAAGTTAGGAGGCTTATTAAGAAAATCATAAACATATCAAAACAACACAGTAAAAGAACTTAAAAAAATTAAACACCCATTGATGACTTTTAAACCCCCTCAGCTAAATGGGAATAATGGAGGATTTCCTCAACTTGACAAGGAACAATTAACAAAATTGACAGTTAACACTGGTCCTAATAATGAAAATCTGAGTACTTTCCCACTAAGGAAGGGCAAGAACAAACAAAGATGTCTGTTCTTGTCGCCCTCGTTCAACACAGCGCTGGAAATTTTAATGAGTGCAAGAAGGCAAGAGAGAACTAAAAACCATACAAATAGGAAAGAAAATAAATAAAACTATCCCTATTTACAGATACGTTATTGTCTATGTAGAAAATCCCAAGGAAGCTAGGCACAGTGGCTCAAGCCTGTAATCCCAGCTACTTGAGAGGCAGAGATGGGGAGGACTGCAGTTCAAGGCCAGCCTGGGCAAAAAGTTAGTGAAACCCCATCTCAATCAATTAAGCTGGGCATGGTAGCAGTCACCTGTCATTTCAGCTACGCAGGACAGGCGGCCCAGGCAAAAACACGAGACCCTATTTGAAAAATAACTACAGCAGAAAAAAAGACTGGGGTCATGGCTCAAATGGTACAGCATTTGTCTTAGCAAGCTCAAGACCCTGAGTTCAAACCCCAGTACCATCAAAAAAAAAATTTAAATCCCAAGGAATCTTCCAAAGCCCCTTAGAAACTAACAGATGAGTTAAGCAAGTTTGCAGTCGGATAATCCATACTCAAAACACAGCCTACTACCATCTCTAGCAATAAGCATACGGACATCAAGATTTTAAATAAATTACCATTTATAACTGCTTGGAATGAAACAATCAGCTGAAAATTCAATAAAACATATCCATAGGCTGAAAACCACGCAATGCTAATCAAATAAATGAAAGCTGTACGAATAAGTGCTGAACGGAGCCAAGTTCATGGACTAGTAAACTCAAACAGTAAACAAGCCAATTCTTCTCAAATTGATATACAGTTTTAGTGTAACCTCTATCAAAATCCCAGCAAGAGATTTTGCAAATGCAGACAAAAGTTCTCAAAAAAAAAAAAAAAAGCAAAGGTATCAGAATGGTTAAAAGCAATTTTGAAAAGATACAGAAGTGAGATAGGTCGATCTGCTGATTTTAAGACTTACTCAGCTTCGGTGATCAAGGCTGGTCTTGGCAGGTCAGCTACCTCGGCACAGGGCAAGCTGCCCAGAGATACCCACATGCCTGTGCCCAGCTGAGTTTTCACAAATGTGCAAATGTGCATCAGTGAGAGGATACGAGCCTTTTCAACAAATGATGCGAGGGCAATTGGGCATCCATATGCAAGAAAACATAAGATGGAAACATGGACCTATTTCTCACACATTGTACAAAACTTAACTGTAGATGACAGACTTAAATGTAAAATGCAAAACTACAAAACTTAGAAAATAAAAGTAGGCGAAAGTCTTCAGTATCCACACCTAGGCAAAGAGCTCTTGACTTAACACCAAAAACGTGGTCCATAAAAGGGAAAAGAGGTAAATCATCAAAATTAAAGCTCCTACTCTGCAAAAATCCTGTGCCCAGGATGAAAAGACAGGCTACAGGCTGGGAGAGCATTTGTAAACCACGTATCTGACAGAGGACTAATAGCTAGAATATATAAAGAACTATCGAAGCCAACAGTAAACAAACTAATTAAAAAATAAGGAGAGGACAAGAACAGACATTTACCAAATAGGAAATGACAGATGGCAAATTAGTGCAAGAGAAGGTGTTCACCATCATTATGCAGCGGGGGTGCACATTAAAGCCACAATTAGACATGGCTGTGCCCTGTTGCAATGTAAAATTAAAATTAGTGGCAAACCAAATGCTGACTAGAATGCAGAGAAACTGGATCGCTATAAAATGGTACCACCACTCTGGCAAATATTTGGCAATCCCATAAAAACAAAACATCCATATAAACAAAAATATACAACCAAGCAATTAAACTTCTGGCCCTGGTCCCAGAGAAACGCAGGCTTAAGTGCAGACAGAAGCCTGTACGCATATGTTTATAGCATTCTTATTCACAAGACAAAAACCAAAAGCAACTCAGACGTCTCTCTTTGGGTTGATGGCTAACAAATTATAGCACCCTACAATTTGTTGTAGGATACTATACGACAATAAAAAAGGATACACTTTTAGACAAATCTCCAGAACTTGTGCTCAGCGAAAAAAGTAAATCCCAAAAGGTGTGTATTGTGTGGTTTCACTTATGTAACATTCTTCATATGATGCAATCACGGAAATGGGGGACAGAGCAGTGATGGGGATAAAGAGGAATGAGAGCAGAAGGGAGGTGGGTGCGGATATACGAAAGGGCTTCATGAGTGATCCTCGTGGAGGTGGCAATGCTGCCCTGTGTATTCACTGCATCAAGGCCAGTGTCCTGGTTGTGATATGCGCTGTGGTTTTGTGAGCTGTTACCTTTGGGAAAGGGTCTGTGGAATCTCTCTGCATTGTGTCTAATGACTGCATGTGAATCTGAATCACATGAAAAATAAAAAATAAAAAACTCTGCAGGTGCAATTGTAGAATGTCCTGGGAAGTAAATAAACACTTTTTTGTAAAAGCAAAGAATGTGTGGCTGGAGCTATGGTTTATTCCTATGGCTAATTGCGGCACAAAGTAGAATTTTGACGACACTCCAAATTACAGACATGGTCACAAGCACACAAGAACAGTACTGGTAGAATGGGTCAGTGAGTGATTTTTAAATCTGTGTCTCTTTGCCAATGTACCCCGCCTGGAGAACACTATTTCTTTACTTATATACACATATATGTGAATTTATGTATACATATTTATAAATCCTTTAATTATCTTGAGAACACTCTTACCACTTTCCACTATGCTAACGCATGACTTTTTTATAAATACCAGCATGTAAGCTTATGTGATTCTCCTTTGGAAAGTTTCATGTCTTAATAACCATGAGCCTCAAAGAAATAAAAGACACATAAAGAACATAACAAAGCCAGAATTATAAAACTTCTAGGGAAAACCTCAAAGAAATCTTTGCCAATGTGGGAAAGGCAAATTTTTCTCTGGTAGGATTCAAAAAGTATGTAAATTGAACTTCAGAGCTTTTTAGAAAATTGCCATTAACAAAATAAAAGTCAGTGTTATGCTGAGCACTTGACGAGCATGTGGGCGACAAGAGGAAGGGAGGGAGGAAAAAGAAAAAGGAAATGAAAGGCAAGACACAGATTCTGAGAAAGATTTGACCAAAAGCGTGTGAACCCAGAATGAGAGTATAAAGCACTCTTATAATTTAAAAATGAGGAGAACATTTCAACAAAACAAAGATTTGAACAAACTCTTTACAAATGCATGAGTGGTTAATAAGCAAATGTCCAAAGAAAAAGTTCAACATCACATGTTACTAGGAAATATAAATCAAAGCCACAATGAAACACTTCACAACACACATCTCAATGTGACTAAAATTAAGACGACTGGACGTTGCTCAGGCTGACACAGACGTCCAGATCTCACCACTGTGAAGGTGAAACACACAAACCCTGCAGAAAAGAGACGGGCAGTGTCATATGGAGCTGAATGTGCCCTTGCCAAGTTCTTCCACTCCCAAGAGTTATCCCAAAAGATTCAAACTGGTTATTCATACCACTTTATTCATAATAGATAAATCAGGATACAACCTAAATTTCCACCAACAAAGAATGGATGAACAATTGTGGTATAGCCAAATACTGGAAAATTACCTAGCAATAATAGAGAATTTTTGCACTTATATAGACAGCATGAACAGATCTCAAAAAAATCCTTCTGCTGAGTGGAAGAAGCCACACAACTGCAGAGAACAAGCCGTGCAGTCCCATTTGTATGGAATTGGTCAGTGGCAACAGAAACCTTGGGCTAGAAGAGGGAAGACAAAGAAACAGTAGAGAACTCCCTGGGGTGGTGGAGTCAGTCTACAGGCTCCACACTTACTGGTCAGTGTGTTACCCACAGTCAACTGTGGTCTGAAAACATTCATATCTTTGTCTTGACTCTTTCAAGAAAGAGAACAACCCCTTTAGTAACTTATTATACTACATTTTTATTGTATTTTATTGCTCATTGTTGTCAATCTCTTACCTAATTTACATTTATCATGGATCTGTATATACAAAAAACTATAATATACATGACGTTTGGTCCTCTTCACCTCTGGGGTGTTAGAATATATGTCCCACAGATAATGGGAAGCTCCTGTAAGATGATAATCACACAGAGAAGTTTTGTCAAAACACACCTACAGGTCTTAATACAGGTGCATGCTACGCTACCAAATTATCCCTCAATATTATTAAGCTTTTGAAAAGTTTTGTCTCATGTAGCTGTCTTAGAAATTCTGAATCGTTTTTCCCCAGCTTCTCATCAAACCCAGCTCCATCATCATTGTCTTGCTGGCTGTTTTACTGTTTGATGCAGCAGGTGAAGAGCGGGTCCTAGATGTAGACGTTTTGCTTGCTTTCTCTTTGTTGGCTTCTGTCTGCATTGTGCATAAGATGCTCAATTTGCACTTTGATTTTCAGGACTTTCCGTAACCTAGTGTTTGGGGAAGTGATTTCCTTAGACCTACACGAAGTGAGCGGCAAACCACTCACCTGGCCCATGTGCACGGCAATACCGTCAGGACCTTCAAGAAAGCCACAGCCAGCGTCCTCAGCTTTGCTCTCTGCACCGGGTGCTCTCCCAGGACCATGGGTGGAGGGTGAGAACTTGACATACAGACCGGGGAGGGCATCCATCTTCATACTTGTTAGTAGATATTAATTTCTGGTACTTCAAACTGAAATAATTATAATAATATGTTGTGGAATAATCTGAGATCTAACACTCTAACATGTGCCTCCCACACTCCACTCTGAAGAAGCTGGGGTCCCACAATCCCCTGAGGGCACCCCCCCAATGACCTACTTCCTCTCTTTAAGAGGCTCCACCTCTTAAAGATTCTACCACTTCCCAAAAGCACCCCAGTCTGGGAACCAAGCCTTTAACTTATGGGCCTTGGGGAACATTCCAGATCCAAATGATAGCAGTGAGATTCAAGAGTCTCCACTTGGAGGACATGATCATTTGCACCACACTTTCCACTTTTCCCTCACTCTCACCTTTGTCTGTGTCTGGCTGTCTTCCAGAAAAGAAGCCCATGCTCACACATACACACAAACACTCCCCACAGTCACACCTGGAACCGCATCCCTTCCTTGGGCTGATGCCATCAGGGCCTCTCCATCAGAACCTCTCAGTCCAACGCTTGCCTCCTCTGGGTGTCACCCCAAGGCCTTCCTCCTTGCTAAGAAGCAGGTGGCAGAGCAGCAGGTGGGGAGGGCACAGTGTGACAGGCAGGACAGGCAGGACAGGCAGAGCTTTGCCTCCTTGAGGAGCTCATGTCTCCTGTGTTATCCAGCTTTCCAGTCCCTCAGACTCCACTCTTGCAGCTAGAAGGAGCAGAGTTCAGGAGCAGAGAACATCCTGAAAATCCTGCAGAGAACAAGAGCCTCTAAGTAGAAAAGCCCGCATTTCTCTGAAACACTGTGGCTTAGCCTTTATTGTCATGGAGTCCTGTGATTACTGAGTGTTTGACTTCAAGCAGCCAAGCACTGATGCTGAATCCATTGTCACAGCCCCTGCTACCTGGAGAGGGTGTTAGAGAAAAGAAACTCAGGGCAAATGGCTGCATTTGGTTTCCTAAGGAGCTCCACTTTATGTCTGGTTGACAGGAGCAAGCTCCCGCCTGGAAACTTCAGCCTCTGGCCTTCCCATGGGCCCAAGGGAAACCTGCAGAAAGATCCTTGCAAGAAGCTCCGTGCTAAAACTATACTCAGGGCTGATTCCCTAGAACCCACTGTCAACTGTCGAAAAGCCAGAGGGCCTCCTAGCGGGAGTGGGCAGCATTTTCTGCTGGCAGAACTACTTTACGTAGAGAGGACCCCATCCGTCTAACTACAGAGCTCCAGGCCTCCCTCAGCTCCAATGCAAAACTAATCCATCATTTTCAGCCCTGGAGACACAGAAAGGAATGTCCCCACTCTCTTCCCAACTCAAACTGTAGTTTAACTTTCTTATTTTTCTAATGTCACATTCAGGAAGAGGAAAAAAAGAAAAACTCAGTATTGCTGTTTTGTGTTTGTCTCCATTCCTGGCCTTAGAAAAATATTGAGGATGAAGCTACCTGGACAGAACTCCAGCAAACAGCCTGACCACAGCACAGAGGACAAGGCAACTGGGACTCAGGGGAGGGTGGCCAGGTTCTCATCATGGGTCCAAATTGGCCAGAGACCCAGTCTCAGCTGGCCACCTGCAAGAACCATCCAAGCAGGAGGGAACTGGGCCATGCACCTCCCACATGTACCCAGCGGTACTAGGCTCAATGTCAGCCCCAGACGCCCCCTCCCCAGAACACGCCATACTTGACATCTTCTGGCCAGGCTATGATTCAACTGCTTTGTGTGAAAACAGAGCATTTCAAGGAAGATGTGGAAATAAAGAGTGATGGGTTAATGGTGGAGCCCCCGAAAGAAATTTCTTGAACTAACCCCCAGACCTGTGGACGTGACTTGATTTGGAAATAGGGTCTTTATAGATGTAGCCATATTAAGGGTCTCAGGAGAAAATCACCCTGGGTTTAGGATGGATCCTAACCCCAGTGAGTGATATCCTTATAAGAGAAAGGGGAAGGAGATGTGACACCCAGGCACAGGAGAGAGAAGTCCATGTGTGGATGGAGACAGGAGAGAGAAGTCCATGTGTGGATGGAGATTTGAACACAAACCAAAAATGAGGGGTGACAGTCAGAAGGTAGGAGAGTCCTGAGCAGATTCACCGTCAGGACCCCAGAAGGAACCAACCCTGCCAATTCCTTGACTTGGGACTTCTGGGACTTCCAGCCTTCGGAGCGGTTTCTGAAGCTGTTACAACCAGTTTCTGTTGTAACCCCCCAGCTCCGTGGTGGCTTGTTGCCGTGACCCTAGGAAGCCAAAACAAGTTCAGATGCCAACCATTTGGGAAGCAGAGTACCTGCTTTCTAGCGTTCTGTCTGTCGGGGACACATGGGACATCCCTGGGCAGTGGCTGAGACCTTTGCCGGGCCCTTTCAATTCTAAAGAGGCTAAGGAAGCACTCCCTCCCCATCCTACACAGGCAGGAGACTGGATGCTTGCTGATCATTCAGCCCCATTTCTGACTCCTTGCAGAACCTTCTCCCGCAGAGTCTCTGAGGTCTTGCAGGAGGATGTGCCACAGTCACTGCAGGGAGCAACCCCAAGGCGCACTGTATGTGCGAGTTTACTCTCGCGGGAAGCACGGGCTCCACTTGCATCCCACTCTGCCAAGACAGCCCCACAGCCCCTGCTCACCTACTGTCCTACCCAGTTCAGCATTTGTCCCGGTATTTTTTGTTTTTAATGAAGTAGCAGTGTTGAGGGCTGGATTGACGTGAGTCCAGGTGGGTCGGGAGGACCCATCCGTACCCCCAGCCTTGCCTCATGGTTTGGAGACACAGCTGGCCAGAGCTCACTCTTCCACACATGGCTAAACCTAAAAAACCCAGAAACAGCCTTTCCTTCCCTCCTGATCCTGGCTATTGACCATAGCAAGCATATAACAAACTCCCATCTAGAACTTTCCTTTAATTTACCTGCTTAATTAAGACAGTGTGCTCTACAGAAAAGAGATAATTCAAGATGACATTTTCAATTTATCGACAATAAAATACAACTTTGAAAACAATTTCAAGCAATTTGTTGGGAAACTAAATATAACAGCACATTTTGAAAAAAATATATTTTTCAGAAAAATATCAGTGACAGTCAATTAACCAACAGGGTCACATTCCCGGAGTAATCCTTCATTAAGATGCAAGGTAGCTTCAGTGCAGAGACACGACGCTCCTGAAGGGAACTGACACGAGGCTCTATATTTAGGCTTCCCTTTCAGCAGATGGAAAGTTGCCTGTGGAACTTCTCTCATCAGAGTCATATGGATCAAGCTCATTCCTGGCCACACAGACTGCTTCCCAGGCCTCGCCTGACTCCCCAGGCAGGGGGGCAGGGGGACAGCCAGTGGCAGCCAGGCATCCTCTCCCTATGGAAGTCCTCAGGGCAGATGTGTCTTCGTTCAATCCAAACCTTCTTCTGATATCCATGGGGAGCAGGGGAAGTCATCATAGGGTCCCCAACATGCCATCCCTCTGACATGCCAGCATCAACACCAAGAGGTGTGGGTGGGGATGGGCAGGCCCCGCCAGGGTCAGGGACCTCTGAGTGGTACCTGTCCAGGCCCAGAAGGTATTGGGCTCCAGCCAGGTCAAAAGGCCAGACCCTTCAGCATTGCCTTCAAGGAAGGGAATGAGGAGGTGAGGGATGAGGGTGCGAATGGAGGGAACAGAGTGCCCATGTGGCATCAACAGTCCCGTGAAGCTGAGGAGAGAGGAAGGCCATTTGCCAGCAGGGAGAGAGGGGCCTAGCTTAGGCAGGAACAGAGAACACCCCTCCCAGAAATGGCATGTCAGAGATCTCACAATCCCATGACATAAGGCATGTCCTCAGTGTCACAGGGGAAGCACAGCGGGCTACTGTACCTGCACGCCTGAGATAAAATGCCTAAATCCACATCCAGAAATGGGTTTGAAAGCAATAGCTGGTTCAGGTCAGCCTTGACAGTCACTTATTTAGATAAATCCAGCATTCCTGGAACCCTCTCCAGAGAAGACAGGACGCATGACATCTTTCCCACACGGCAATTCTGCGCTGCGTTGCGCAGGCAACCTCAGAGTCGACACACAGGGATGGGTTTGGGGCTACAACTGCATTTTCTAGACCACCAAGTTCATTCAGCAAACATTACAGGGCTCCTACTGTGCACCAGGGTATTTTTACACGAGGGTCCCAATTCACACTCAAAACCGTTTCCTAAGGCTGCCATCACAAAGTCCTACAGAATAGCAGCCTTAACAATGGAAACAGGAGAGCAGGTTCCTTCTGAGGATGGTGGGGAAGTTGCTGTCCCAGGCCTCGCCGCTTACCACATAGATGGCCGTCTTCACGTGCTCATAGCATCTTCCCTCTGGGGGTGGATCTCCATGTTTCCTCCTCCACATAAGGATATCAGCCCTGTTGGATTAAAGCCTCTCTCAATGGCCTCATTTTAACTCCATTACCACTGTAATCTCCAAATAAGGCCAGAGACTGAAGTACTGGGAGTTGGTATTTCAACATGCGAATTTTTGAAGGACAAAATTCCACCCATAACAACGCTGGCTACAAGTCTCCAAGCACCGACTCCATTTTACAGATCTAGAAAATGGAGGCTCAGAAAGAATTAGTAACTTGCCTCAGATCAGATCCCTGCTGACAGCTGGAAATTAACCCCAGTCTGATTAACTGCAATGCCTTTATTCTTTCCAGTTGGTGAAGGCAAGAAATTGGTAACAAGACAAGACACCCCACCTTTAAATGTGGGGAAAATGCAGCACATAGAAGTCCTTAAAGCTTGGAACCCCAATGCCAACATTCCCCCTGAAAGTACTTAGCAAGGAGGGGGGTGGCCCAGCACCACGGTGGCTGGCCCTTCGCCACCTCCCAGTCCGTCAGAGTTGCTTGGTCACCTTCACTTCCAATGTTAAAAGGAGACATTGCTTTCCTGGAGATCTCAGCTATTTGTTGTGCAGTGGTTAAATCAAGACTTCATTGGATAGTGAGCTACATAGGAAGCTACTCACCTCCCTCCTTGAAGATCGTCTGCAAAACAGAGCAGATACAGTGCTGTGACAGGTGGGGACTAGGGGTACTTCTCCCTCAGGACCAGGACGTAAGGTTAGAGGGCCTGCTTTGCATGCAGCCTGTGCCGTCCACTTGGTCTGGGATCCAGGTGCTCTGCTGGGACCCTCATCAGTAGGTGAGGCCCATTGTAAGCCATCGTTCAACCAATAAATGCCCCAGTGGACAGGGATCATGTGATTTGTCCCTCCAGCTAAACCCACTGAGAGTCCAGGAGCTTGCTGTTCATAATTACCAAGTGCCACAGGCACCTGCCAGGCTCGTCCCAACCAACCAGGACTGACAGCCACCCTACCCAGTGCACACCTGCCGAAGAGTCTCTCTGGGGCACCTCTTCCTAATAAACTGTTGCTCTGGACAACAGGAGGGCTCAGTTCCTGGCTCAACCAAGGATTTGGGAACCAGGGAAGGGAGGGGCAGAGTCTCTGGTTTGCCACTGACCAGGGTTTGATTCTGGGTTGTTCCAGGGTTAGAAGCCTAGCTGTAGAGAGCTGCTGCCACTTTGTCGACATTCTGAAAGGGGATAATGGAAACCAGTTTCCCACGGGGGCCATCCTACAGCCCTGGCCTCTAGGGACTGTATGTCAGTAGCTACTCTTTTGTTTGGGAACTGGTTAGCAGCAGGCCCTGTCCTTTGAGCTTTGGATTGCCCCCAGTGCCGCCCAGCTCAGGGACTCACACACATGTGATCTTGACAGACATTTACTCAATCTCATTTCCACCAGTGAGAGAAGATCCCGCCCAGTCCTGTTGGAGAGAAATTGCTCAAGAACTCACAGCATGGAATAGGCAGCAGGGTAGGATGCTGCTCCTGGAGCCTCCGTGGGATGCAGCCTACCAGGAGAAGGGGCGGGGAAGACACAATGAGCAGAAGGATAGGTGAGCAAGGACTCTCTAGCACTATCAGTGGTAAAGGTGACGTCAGGATGGCCCAGGCCTCCCTTCCCCACACCCATTGGTAGCGCTGACCTCACAGTGGCTCTACCACTGTGAATGATATCTAGGCAGCAGAGCCTCTCTGAGTAACAGCACCTCCTTTTGTGGGGCTGTCATCACAGGGCTGTCTCTGGACATGATTTTGAGTCTCAAAGGCACTGAGAGGATTAGAAAGAAGCAAATTTGCCACTGTGGGCTTGGAGCCTGGAAAGGGCGTTGTCTCTCTGGACTCATCAGAAGCTCCCTCCAGATGGTAAAGTCACAATGGCAAGGCGAGGATTTTTTAAATTAAATGCACGTCAACTTCTCCATTCACGGCCTCCCCTCTCTTCTCAGGCAGGAGTGAGAGATCGTAAATCTTCCCCATCCATTTATCATCGCTACTCACAGCTGGCCATTCTTCATACTTCTTTGCACAATATTGTAGACACTATCTTGACTGAAGAGGGGCTGTTAATCACTTGACTTTTATTTCTCCAATGGTTTCCAGCATCTTGGTGTCTGACAATTAAAAATCCAGTCACTGTGCTCTGCTCTATGCCTTCCTTCTCGTTCTCCCATCACCAGTCAGTGAGTCCAGGCATCTGAAAGTTCAGAGCAGGAAACAGGTAATGAGATGGTCTTTCCTTCACTCTGATAGAATCAGCAGGACAGAAGAGGTGGCCTTAAGATCGGGAGAATGACAGACATATTTCAATGACCCCAGTATGAAAACCACAATGGATGTCATATCAGACTGGCAAAGATTTAAAGTGGCTGCTAGTGGGACTCTAAATTGAGACCACACACCACAGGCCAGTGGAGCAGCAGAAATCCAAATCCAAAATGCGCCAGCCCTTGGGCTCCACCTGGACTTCCTTTCCCAAGAACTTGCTCCAAGCAGATCATTAGCCAGTTGTGCAAAGGCACATCTCACAGTCAC